>NC_067233.1:21932570-22232570 GCF_019924925.1 Ctenopharyngodon idella | reverse complement strand
CATGCCTTTTTAGTCCTAAGATGTTACTATAATTAGATGTTTGTGGACTATAGACCCGGAAGGACGCGGGTCTGTTCCACGACCTCGACACCTCGGTGTGGAGGTCGGGAAAAAAAGGCAAGCCCCGGCGTGGAGGTTGTGCGCGAGACGGGAGAAAGCGCTCGTCTAATAAACTGGCCTGACGGGCTTCCTGTTTCTCGGTCGGCCAGCTTATGTTTAATCTGGCCACCGCTCTAGTAACAACCTCCACTAGCTCCTCATATGCTTGTGACTGTGGTGGCGACTCATCACACTGATCGATGCTGACAACGTCTAATTCCTCAGAACTAGAGCACTGCAACATCGGCGCTTCACCAGGGGCAGAAGAAACCGCAGAGCGCGCTTCTAGCTCCTGAAATGAAGCGCTGGATCCTGCAGGTAAAGGCAGAGAAAGGGCGGGGCCCGTCTCTAACCCCTCTGCAAGATCCATTTGCGAACCCCACGACGCGAGCCTTCGCTGTGCCTCGGCAGCAGCGGGACCCGAGCCGCGGGGAGCGCGAGCCGAACCGCTTTCCTCGAAAAGCGCCCGGCGGGAGCGGAGCGTCTTCATAGACATCAGCTCGCAATGCTCACAGCCAGCTCCCTCGAGAGCTGACTGGGCATGCTCCACTCCCAAGCAAACAACACAAAGCTCGTGTGCATCTCCCGCCGGAATGTAGCGAGGACAAGGAGACGCACACGGCCTGAATTGCTGCACTTGTGTCGCCATAATAGTGTCTTAGATATGTGTGCTTGAATAACGTGAGAGACAAACAACAATAAATAAGACAGACAGTTTCACAGAAAGCGCTTACTGAAGACACAGAAGCTAACTCTGTTTGGTTCGGGTGTGCTTTATAGTTTCCTGGTCATGACGTCACCCGCCTATGACGTTCCGTCACGCCATTGGACAGATTTCACATGTGCTTCACGACGCATTCACGCAGAGGCGTTCCCAAAGCGCTTGACGCAGCGCGAGTTCCCTTGAAAGGGAACTGTCAAGTCAAACCTCATAACTCCGCCCACTTCTATTGTGAATGAAGTGCCGCAAACTTCTCTGCTTGTTTGCAATGCAATAAAAAACTGGTTCTTTAAATAAGTACAGCTTTTTCTTTACACAAAAAACATAATATGTAATGTTTTATGTGTTTGAGGAGCGGGGAAGAGCGTCTCATGAGACAGACTATCATATAACATTAGATTTTGGCCAAATGACAGAAAAAAACTGAGTGTTCACATATCTACAGTATAAAGCCAAAAATGTATTTTGCCTATGTTAAAATATGAGGTAAATCCAGCCCTGTATATTGCTTATATTTAGGAGTAATCCTAATGTGTTAAATCTAATTAGTTATCTAATAATTCTTAAATGGACAAAAAATTCTTGTCATTGCAACTCAGTTTCTGCACACTAACGAATGCTTTCATCATGACTAACAGTGCAAACGCGATGTAACTAAGAGATTCGTTGAATAAAACGGGAGTTTTAGTGCGAGTCCAGAACTTAGTCACTGATAAACTCGCTCTGTTTGATTGACAGCTCCAGCGATTGTAAAGGGAGCGTTCTTTGATCGCTTTCTATATATAATTTAATCACCATTTAAATGACAGATTATTTTCATCCTACTAAGAGAAATAACGTGAAGTTGAGCGTTTAGTCACTGGTTTGATTTACTGACACATAGACAAAGAACATCTGACTGTACATGAATCATTAATATCAGATCAGGCATTAGAATGAACACAGTTACTGACATGTTGTTGCATTACTGTCGAGTCCATATCGTAAAAGTCTGTTTGCAAAGCCTGCGCCGAAATACGATTGATTTACCAAAGAATCCACAGTGAAATGTACCGAATACAAATAAATAAAGCTCAACTGAGACATTCACATTGACTTAAACAGGCTGTTTTCCTGTAACACCTCTGTCATGATTGGCTGACCTCATGTGAAATGGAAAGACTGGGAAGGAAGTTTTGTTATCGGAAAGTTTACTTTCGTTGAAAAGTTTGGGGTCAGTAAGATTTTTAATGTTTTTAAAGAAGGTCTGAAGGTCCTGCCGCATGACAAACAGAACCAACCGAGGCAATGAAATATGTGTGCATATGTTAGAGAGATGACTGATAAATCTGAAGGGCAGAACATGCAAAAAGAAATATGACTAATACATTATTTCAGCACAGGCGCTCTTTGTTTATATAAATTTACCAGACTCAAACATGAGCTTAATTTAAAAGCATCATATTCTGCATTTTTGTAGCAGTTTATTTCCCCCTCTAAAGCCCACATCAGTGTTATTTTTATTATAGCTTTATTTTTATATTTTTAGTTTGCATGTTAATTTTAGTTAAATTTTTAGTCATTTCATTATGTGCTTTTTTCACTTTAGTTATTGTTTTTTTTGTTTTTTTAATATTGCTATTTAGGTTTAATTTATATTTATTTCAGTTTTAGTATTTATTCAAGGCAACAGTTTCATTTAGTTTAAGTTCAGCTAATATTTTATTTTATCTTGTATATTTTATAGTTAATGATAATAATTCTTAGTCAATTGTTTTTTGTTTGTTTGTTTGTTTGTTGTCTGACTAAGAGGATTAAATGGCTGTTTATACTGTACTTTTTATGTAAATAATCTCTGTTATAATATGTAAAATAAGTATCATCACTTACATAATGTGGCATATTTAAGTTAATTTGAACAGGCATTGACGTAGAAGTGCCACTCACATTTACATATGCAAATGACCTCTTATGATTTTGTTAACCTCTTCACATAAGTTAAGTGTTATATAATAAAATAGTGAGTTGAAAAAAACCCAACCTGTTAATATTTATAAACACATTGTATTGTTTCAGGATTTTAAAAGTAAAATTGCGAGCATAAATAAGAACTAATAATAAGAATTAAGAAATAGAATTCAAATCAGGATGTGAATTAGAATCAGAATTAAGAAATGGAATGGTAATTGGAATCAAAATTGGCATAAGAATAAGAAGATCCTGTTGCTGTTGTTCATTATCAGCTGTATTTAAATTATTACAGATTTAGTTACTGCTTTTATTGACTGAATTCTTTATTTGTCTGGTAAAAATACAGTTTTCTGTTCAGTGAACTTTTATTGGAATTGGATCTAGATTTAAGGCCCATTCACACCAAGGATGATAACTAGATAACTCTAAAGATAACTATATTAGCGTCCACACCAGCGGACGATATCATTCTGTTTATTATAATTGTGCTGCAGTTTTGTCATCTGGTTTTATTATTTTTATCATTCATCAGCTGGAAAAATCTTTCTGAAAGTGATTCAAACAGTATTGTTCCTCTGTGCCGTTATCGTGGTTGTGTTTTGGACTCTGCTATTTGTCATCGTCCTTGTGGCAAATCTTGGTTTGCTGATGTGAATACAGTGTGGAGAGAGCAAACACACTTTCCTAGGAGGCATGAAACTTGTTTCAAACATGCAGTTACAATACTGTTCTTGCTACCTTCACAAGCTGTTAAAATGGACAAAACCTTTCTTCCAAATATCTCTGTGATTCAAATATCGAATCTTATGAACAGACTACAAGTTAATTGTTTTGATAGAGGGAAACAAGATGCATTTCTAGTTTCAATATTATTTATTCCCCTTTAATACAATAAGCGTCAGCTGTGTGTATAATCACCCACAGTTGGTTTTTGACCATTGAAAATGGGTAATATTCAACAATTTGTACATGAAGCAGCATTGAGATGCTCATATCTCTGGGATTGAACCATACAGGGCCTTAAAAATGAACATACCAAAAGAAAAGATTGCTAAGAACCAGAATGTAAAATCATATTGAGACATATTTTAATACTTCTTGAGTTACAGACACGCAAACTTTCGAAAAGTAATATTTTTGGCACCAGACAGGAATGTTCTATGCAATTGTTTTTATAGAAGGAAACAAGATACATTTCTAGTTTCAACATTATTTGTTCTTCAGATATTCCTCTTTAAAAGAAAAATGTATCAGTTGTAATCAAATTGACCCACATTTGGTTTTTGACCATTGAAAATGTGTATAATTTAATTATTTATTCTTGGAGCCACATTGAAATCCCCATACCTCTGGAATGAAACCACATATGGCCTTCAAAATGAAGACACCAAAAGAAAAGTTTGTTAAGAACCAGAATCTAAAAGGATATTAAGATATTTTTAATATTTCTTGAGTTACAAGTATGCAAACTTTGAGGAAAAAACTTCACCGTCACCGTTGGCATATAATGCAGGAGAGATTGCTGAAGTCAACAGATTTTACTAACAGACCTACCAATCTCTGTGTGAAAATAAAATAATGATGTTGACATCTTTCTAAAGGTTTTTTTAAACCTCTGTAAATTGGCTCCAAATCTCAACTGAAAATTGTCATTTTGACGCTCCTCTACAAAACAGTGGATTACTCAGTAAATATACATCTGTGACATTTAATATTTTGGTTTGAATAACTAAATTAATGCTAGGCCTGACTATTTAAGTGACTATATTCTACACTATTGATGCTGTTAAACCTCAGGACATTGAAGATACCGACACACCAACAAGTGACAGTTTTCCAGCTTCCAGCTGAATTGATCATATGCACTGAATGTTCTTAAGAAGATATAAGCATTATTACGGAAGTTCTTAAGAACATTCAGTGCATATGATCAATTCAGTTTCCTTATTCACTCAGATTTTGAATAGACAGTTGACTTTGTTTGGATCAGAACTGATCATATTGTGAGTCTCGGCCGAGTCAAACACACGAGGCTCGACTTTGACCCGAGCTGTAGAAGTGTTTTGTGTAACTTGCTTGTCCTGCTCCAGGCCTGTTGTTCTGCATTATTCTGTTGTTTTTGGGTGAGTTATTACAAACACAAACTCGGGACATGGACGGTGTCTGCTGTCCAACTCTCTTTCTGTTTCTCTGTCAGCTGTCACAGCGCTCCAGAGTCATATTGGCTGTGATTTGTGTCTCTGTCTGTCAGTTTCAGGGGTCGGTGTTATGATCACAAGATTCAGAGGCTGTTTTTGGAGATCAGAATGACTCCTGCTGGAAGAGACGACAGGAGGACAGTGGTGCTTTTTTAGTCCTGTTCCTTCTGGTTCCTGAGCTGGGAAAAATCTTGTTCTGCATAAAGTACTTTCAGATTAAATGTTATAGAGGCGAAACACCAGAATACACGAGTGATGAAACTTTAAAGCACCAGATTATTATTTCAGCTAGTTGCCAAGGCAACATTTCTCATTTTAGTTTAGTTTAGGTTGAAGTACTAAAATAACTACAACTATAAATAAAATAAACTTAATAACAAAAAACTATTTAGACATATGTACAAAAAACTTATAATAATGAAAAAAAAACAACAAAAAAAACATGAAAGCAACAAAGCAACAAAATTGGCTTTTAAGTTGCTTTTAGAGACAAAGAAACAAATGCAAATGATGATATTGCTGTTTCTTTTCTTTTTTTAAAAATTATTATTACAGTTTTTATAACCCTTTTTATTGTCTGAATGATGTCACCTGGTAAAACAATGTCATGAGCATGTCATTTTAATTTTATTAATTTTATTAATATATTTTGAATTAGTTTTTATATTTTATTTTATCTACTGTATTTCATTATGTGCTTTTGTCATTTTTTTTTAAAATAAATATTACTATTTAAATTTATTTTTTATTTCCATTTATTTTTTATTAATTTCCAGTTAATAATTTTAGTGCTTACAAGGCAACATTTCTAATTTATTATTATTATTATTATTATTATTATTATTTATAAAAAAAACTAATATTTATATTTTATTTAATTTCAGCATTATTTCAATTAAAAGAAATGTTTTTAATAGTGTTAGTTTAAGTCAACAATAATAATCCTGGTCATAAGATAGCTTAATATCTTGTTTTGGGGTTTAGAATTAAAATCGCAAGTGTAATTAAGAATTTAGAATCAGAATTAAGAAATGGAATTAAAATCAGAATGTGAATTAGAATAAGAAATGCAATCGCAATAAGAATCAAAATGGAATAAAAAGATGTTACTATTTTTTCAGTGATTGAGGGTGTGTTTTCATGACAGCAGTGTACTAAAAATGGTTTTTCCTTTGTGTTTTTCACGTATAGACAACATTGTCAAAACGATCCCCGTTCGCACGGATCAAATGACTAAAAATGCTGCATTCTGCTGCAAGGCCAGTAGGCGATGTCACTTTGTAAAGAAACACTACGCGCCTATAGACTGAACACGTAATACGCATGATTAATATTGTTTTCAAAAACTTGCACTTTGAAACACGTTTTCATAAGTTAGCATTTTCAGGCCTCCAAAACGTGTAAAAGAACGTCCCCTAAGGGCGTGTAGTGTTTCTTTACAAATAACATCGCCATCTACTGGTCTGGCAGCAGACGTTGTCACCATTTTGCAATAATATTATTTATTTTTAAACTGTTTTGAGTTTTTTTTTTCTGATTTTAAATATCAACAGTGTTTCTCAGAAATCAGTTACTGCACTTTTAAGTAGCTTGTAAACATACTTTATCACTAGAAAAAAATTGAACTAACTCTTTAAATATGAAAATATTTTACAATCATTTAACTCTGTGATGCTGTTTGGTCATTTCTGACCGAAACATTTTACGCTTTGTTTTTTTAAAAAAATTTGTACTTCATCGTAATGGTACGAAACTTGGTAAAGATTTTGGCACTTGCTATGTGAACGAACACACACACACACACACACACACACACACACACACACACACACACACACACACACACACACACACACACACAAAATCATGGACATAATTTAAAAAGGTTACAAAACAAAAAACAGTCACACTTGTGCTCTGCACATCTAGTGGAAACTTTTGGTACTGCGGCCAAACAAAATCTTACTGAAAGCTCATTTTTTGAGATATCAACCTCAAATTTGAAGGACAACTTGTTTAGATTTATGGCTTTGATGTTCTCACAGTTTTAGAGTAAAACATGTTTTTGACTATATATTTTATATACAAATTTAAAATGGTATTTTGGTGCATTTTTCATGACAATAATCGTAAATTTCTGTAAGCTAACTTTTTAAAACTTTTTTCACTTCAGCAGTAATCTGCCAAGTGTCATCTTTGAAAAGAGATCAAAATTAAGTCTGCTCCAAAGCATTCAAAATTTATGTCAGTTTAAGTTGAAAATTTCTTTTTCAGGTCTATGCTCAAAAAGTGAATAAATGGATTATAACTACAGCATAAATATAATTTAGTACCATAAAACCCCCTAAAATTTTGACATAAAGAGTTCTTTAAAATTGAGTCAAGACCCCGAGAGTTCTCTATAGAACCTTTATTCTAAGAGTGTTGTTGGTGAACTGCGGTGTACACTGCGTTTGTGTCGTATGTGATGTTTGACCCTGTTAGAGAAGAAACGTTAATCTCTGACTGAAGCACACACACACACACACACACACACACACACACACACACACACACACACACACACACACAGAGAGAGAGCTTTGCTGCCTCAGGTGTCAGGGATTTCTGATGAACACATATAACCCTCTCTCTTTCTCTCTCTGTAGTGTCTTAATCTTCAAACGGAAGGAAACTCAATCAATATGCAGAGAAAACAAAGACAAGCTGTGAACTGATAAGCAGACGTGTGCGGCCTGTAGAAGATGAGAGCGTTTGTTCTGCTTATGAGGGGATTGCAAAACAGTCAACTCTCATTTTGGTGTCAGGTTACACATCAATGGACCCTTCCAGAACCGTATTGCACAGGGTACTAAAACATACTGTACACTACTGTTTAAAAGACTGGGGTCCGTTTTTAAAGTCTCTTCTGCTCACCAAGACTGCATTTATGTGATCAAAAATACTGTGAAAAATTGTGAAATATTATTATAATTTAAAATAGCTGTTGTCTATGTGAATACATGTTAAAGTGTAATTTATTCCAGTGATCAAAGCTGAATTTTCAGCATCATTACTCCAGTCTTCAGTGTCACATGATTCTTCAGAAATCATTCTATGATTTGCTGCTCAAGAAACATTTATGATTATTATCAATGTTGAAAACAGCTTCATGCATTTGGGAAAACCATCATACATTGTTTTCAGGATTCTTTGGTGAATAGAAACTGCAAAAGAACAGCATTTATTTGAAATAAAAATCTTTTTGTTGCATTATAAATGTCTTTACTGTCACTTTTGATCCGGGTGAAGAGGTTTATATGAGACCGTAGGGAAGCAAACACTGAATTTGTTAGAGTTTATTTTCTTGCAGTCAGCAGACGGAGAAGTGCTGGACTCGGCTTGCACACCTATTTTACACTGTCAGTGCGATTTTCTGCTGTAGACGAATGCCTATTTCCATGGTATAATTTGCATGAAATTATATAATGCATATGCTACAAAATGGTGTTTTTCCCTGACTTTTTGATCCAGCGTAATGTATTTACACAGAAATCACCATTGCAGGAAACAATGCGACATAACAAATGTTCTGTTTTTATTTTTTTAATAAAAATATTATATATATTCATTCATAAGAAAAAGATTCTTTGCTGAACTTAAAGTGCTGCAAAAGAGCAACAGAAGAACTTCTCTATCTTCTCTCTTTCTTCTTCACTCTTTAATTCACTCTTTGTCCCACGAAATGAGATGAAATTCACAGTTTCGTGTTTCAACGTCATGGATTCTTGTCCTGAAAAGCAGACAGACATGTATTCAGGGGTTCATCCTCGAGTCATCGTCCGCTTCGGTCTGATAAAGACTGTCCATCCGCTCGCAGTGGCCATGGAAACTCATAATTGAGATATACCATGAATACCCTGGAGAACAAAAATTACACACCAGTAGCTGAAATGAAAAGAGTGTAAGAGTGAAAGAGAGATGAGATGAGACGCTCTTAAAGGCTTGCGCTTTATTGGCTGCCGCTTGTTGTGTTTTGCAGCAATTCTTTTGTGTTTGCTTTCAGGAGCCCTGACAAAAACTCCATCTCTTAACGGAAAGACACAATCACTTTCCCCTTCAAATCCAGCCGGAGCCGCAGACGCGCCGAGAGTGTGTGTGTGTGTGTGTGTGTGTGTGTGTGTGTGTGTGTGTGTTCAACATCAGCGCTTCTCAACTAGTGGCTCACGACCCATAAAACGGGTCACAGGTGTGTTTTGATAGAGTCGACAGCAGGGGAAAACAATGATAAATACAAATATTAAAATCAAAACAACCATGTATTATTATTATTATTTAATATAATATATAATAATTATTATAATAAAATATATTATAATTATTAGTATTATTATTTGTATTATATATGTATTATTTTCCTTTGGACAGTATTTACTGTAGCAAATACATGCTTATTAATAATTACATTTTAATATTTAACTTTTTATATTTGTATTTATTACCTATTTATCTGTCTATCTATACACACACACACACACACACACACACACAAACAAATAATTTATTATTATTATTTTATTATTATTTATCATTATATATATATATATATATATATATATATATATATATAATATAAATAATTTATTATTTATTATTTTTATTCTTTATCATTTTATATATACAGTATATACATATATATATATATACATACATATATATATATATATATATTTTTTTTTTTTTTGCACAACACTATTAACTGTAGCAAATAGATACTTATTATTATTAATAATATTTTAATTTTTGGATAGTTCTATTATTTGTTCATTTTATTTATATATGGTTATTTTGATAAATGCAAATATTAAGATCAAAATCAACACTTTGAATATACTAAAAATCTACTTTGTTTATTTATTTAATTTATTTTAGAGAAATAGCTCTCATTAATCAATAAAAAACAAGACTGTAAATGAGCCAGAGTTTGCCATATAGGCAAGTTTTCATCTTGAAATGTATTCGATAGAGTTATAATAATCTTTTTAACCTCATAGCACTGACATTTACATCCACCATTCATATGAAAAAGATTGGTTTGTGGTGTACGAGAGAAAGAAAGTTTCTCTTAAAATCAGTGCTGTTGCTCTGATGTGTTTTGACTGACAGCGGTGAGTGTGTCAGAGGTGAACTCTGTAATGAAGCCGGCCTTCTCTCTCATCCAATCAGAACACACCTGCTGGGCCTGAACTCAGAGGTCACGACCTGCTGGAGTTTGTGTCTTTTTCTGTGCTGCCTTGATTCTCAAACTCGCTCAGGATTTGGCCGTTACTCCAGTTTGGTCTTCAGTCTCTGATACACAACTGACTATATGTAAGCGTGGTCATCATTACAACCCGTTCTGAACGGACTGTTAAACTTAAAGGGATAGTTCACCCTGAAAAGAAACAAATTCTGTCATCATTTACTTTTCCTCAATGGAAGTTCTTCAAAATTTCTTCTTTTGTGTTCTGCAGTAAAAAATAAATCATATACGTTTATAAAGATATGAGAATATGGAAGCCCATTTCTGCAACATAAGAAAAAAATCATACTACAGTCAATTATGAGATAAAAGGTTGAAATTATGAGTCAATGTCAAATGTAAAATAACACTGTATAGTCTTCACTGTATAAATTAAACATCCTTATTAATTAATCCTTATTAAAGTTACTAAAGTTATTCAGTCAAGAGCAGTAAGTGATTGTTTCTTTGTCCTTTTGTTGTTTGATTAACATTAAAAACAGACAGCAGAGCAGCAGGTTTATTAGGCTGCTGTCACTTTAAGAGCGAATGCATGGATCTAATACTGATACTGTACATATTTGTTTACTTTCTCAACTGTTTACATTCACTTAAGACATAACTGACTGTTTAATAGCATACTCTTTATTTTTTTACATAATTTTGTGTGAATTTGTCCGTTCGAGCGCAAAACGTGAAAGAGAGCTCAGTTTAGTATTTATGTGCTGTCTGAAACGTGGCTTTCTGGGCACGGGAGTAACAAAATGAGCTCCCTTTCGTGTCTTCTTGCACACTTTATAAACGTAAACTTTATAAAGTGATGAAGCTCTGGCCCGTCAACTGTCCCGAGCATTGTTCACGTTTATTCACGTTCTACATCCCGCCCTGAAAAAAATTAATTTCCGGGAGATGACACAACTTTTTGTGCGCCGAAAGTAATGTAGTTGAGTGTGACGAAAATATAGGCGAGGGTCTCCACAAAATCTGAACACAAGTGGTCACAGAAGACGTATTTGAAATGCGTGATGATACCAGATGTAACGGTAATACATCCTGGCTGACCACTTGTGATCGATTCATCAAAAACACATCTGAATACCAGGTGGAAATGAGCTTTCTCTCTCGCTCGCTCGATTTCCAGTAATTGTATATAATTTGCAGGTATCAGGGAGCCGCTATCAATATGCGGGAGACTCCCGGACCTTCCAAGAGAGGTTAATGAATTGTTAGAATTCATAAAAATGTTACCGGCCAACTGACGAGTGACACCCCTTCATGATTTTTACTTGCATTTGGCGCTTGGGGACTGTTAATTTCAGGCCCTGTATATATATATATACTGTATATTAGTGCTGTTGAAATTAACGCATTCACTCAAGTGCTACTAAACCATTCAAGTGCGACAAGATGCAAAAAATAACTTAAATCTGTACTGGAGCTCTGTCTGTGTGACAGACACACATGATTCATGCGCACAGAAAGCTGCTTCAAACAGCGCGCCATCTGCATTCATTTTTCTTTTGCGCTTGAATGGACAAAAACACACAAAAGTATGCCAAAATGCCTTCTTTGTCCAGTATTCTTGTAAGCACAGTCTTAAATGAGTTAAATAAAGTCTTAAATGACCATACAGAGTTGTGAGAACATCAGATGTGTGTCAGATCTTAAAGTGACAGCAGCCTAATAAACCTGCTGCTGTGATGTCAGTTATTAATGTTAATCAAAGAACAAAAGACAAAGAGAAAATCACTCACTGCTCTTGATTAAATCATTTTTGTAGCTTTGATAACGATTGATCTATATTTCATATATAATTTCTGCAGTGAAGACTATGAAGTGTTTGATAACTTTATTCAGTTTCTGTATATTTCCTACCTGTTATAGATCAAATATTTAAAATATACTGTCTTTATGTTGTTTCTACATTAATTTAGAGATTAAATGTGAAATTATTACATTATAAAAATATATTAAAAACTTTTTATTGCACCTAACTTTCAACTTTCAGAAAAATGTGTGATTTCCTATATATATATATACATATATACACTATATTGCCAAAAGTTTTGGGACACCTGCCTTTATGTGCACATGAACTTTAATGACATCCCATTCTTAATCCATAGGGTTTAATATGGAGTTGGCCCACCCTTTGCAGCTATAACTCTTCTGGGAAGGCTTTCCACAAGGTTTAGGAGTGTGTTTATGGGAATTTTTGACCATTCTTCTAGAAGTCAGGTCAGGCAGTGACGTTGGCGAGAAGGCCTGGCTCACAATCTCCGCTCTAATTCATCCCAAAGGTGTTCTATTGGGTTGAGGTCAGGACTCTGAGCAGGTCAGTCAAGTTCCTCCACACCAAACTCGCTCATCCATGTCTTTATGGACCTTGCTTTGTGCACTGGTGCGCAGTCATGTTGGAACAGGAAGGGGCCATCCCCAAACTGTTCCCACAAAGTTGGGAGCATGAAATTGTCCAAAATACCTTGGTATGCTGAAGCATTAAGAGTTCCTTTCACTGGAACTAAGGGTCCAAGCCCAACCCCTGAAAAACAACCCCACACCATAATCCCCCTCCACCAAACTTTACACTTGGCACAAGGCAGTCAGGCAAATACCGTTCTCCTGGCAGCTGCCAAACCCAGACTCGTCCATAGGATTGCCAAACATAGAAGCGTGATTCGTCACGTCACTGCATCCGACGCTTTGCATTGCACTTGGTGATGTAAGGCTTGAATGCAGCTGCTCGGCCATGGAAACCCATTCCATGAAGCTCTCTACGCACTGTTCTTGAGCTAATCTGAAGGCCACATGGAGTTTGGAGGTCTGTAGCTATTGACTCTGCAAAAAGTTGGCGACTTCTGCACGCTGTGCACCTCAGCATGTGCTGACCCCGCTCTGTAATTTACGTGGCCTACCACTTCGTGGCTGAGTTGCTGTTGTTCCCAATTGCTTCCACTTTGTTATGATACCACTAACAGTTGACCGTGGAATATTTAGTAGTGAGGAAATTTCACAAATGGACTTATTGCACAGGTGGCAACCTATCACGGTACCACGCTTGAATTCACTGAGCTCCTGAGAGCGACCCATTCTTTCACAAATGTTTGTAGAAGCAGTCTGTGTGCCTAGGTGCTTGATTTTATACACATGTGGCCATGGAAGTGATTGAAACACCTGAATTCAATGATTCAGAGGGGTGTCCCAATACTTTTGGCAATATAGTGTATATTTATATATATATATATATATATATATATAAATTCCTTTGTGCAGTGCTATTTGCTGTAGCATGCTAGTAAACAGCTATTAGGTGTACCCATTTTTCTGTGTTAATGGTCATGCTGTGAGTTTTTCCGTGCTCAGTTGGGTATATAGTATTCACAATGCAATTTGAGAGTAGGCACAGCTTCACCATTTCAGCAGAGTCCAGTCACTTGGATATTTCTGGCCTGATTGGAACAGGTAATTTTAGTCACATGTCAGGGGGTCTGTGAATGGTCCACGGACGTGCCATCAGTGGCTGAGATTAGTCTGACACCATCTCCAGCACTTCTCCTCCTTCCATTTCACCTCATGTTTCTTTTTCCTAATTCACATCCCTTTGTTCGCCCTTCCCTATCTCTCTGTCTCTCTCCGTTGGCAGTGGGCTAATCCTCGGCTCGCTCGGGCTCCACAGGAAGTGGCCACAGTTGTTACATCCTGGCTGCAATAATGTAGTGCATGAAATTACAGTTGATTACCTGTCAAAGCACCTCGCCGCCGGTGTGAGATGTGAGGGAGTCGCTCAGCCGCCGGCCGAGACCGCAGGGGTGAGAATGTGTCGGGCTGGTTTAGATTCGCTGTCCAGACGGGTTAATAACAATGAAAGTTATTGGAGAGTGTGAACAGAAACAATGAGATTTTCAGCAGATGTTGATGTGATTTTCATCTCAGCGTGGAAAAACCGCTCTGGCAGTTAGACGCAGGCGCTTATGAAAGAAAGTTGATGGCAAAGTGTTTATTCGTCATGAGAATCCACCTCTTCTGTTCACTGTCGATGGCTGAAACAAACTCGCTGTTTAGGGACTAAAACCTTGATAACTTTCCAATCAGGACTAATTGAAATGTAGAAATGTATTCATTTCATTCACAGCCGAGAAATAAAGGGTTTGATTGAAAATCCTTCCTCTAAAGAGACTTTTACTGACAGCAATTGAATTCACTGTATTGTTGGTTGCTAGCAGGTGTTTTGGTCAATTTTAGTGCATAATTATAGTATTAAATTTAATTTAAAAAAAAATCAGTATTTTAATATGATATATACAGACATCACTTGAAGTCATGCATAAATATACTCCATTTTCATCAAGATGTGGGTGTGATGATGTTACAGGAACATGTGCACAGTTAGTGATAAACATTCAGTTTTATGCAAATAAAATTGTTTTTTCCTACACCAGGGATTGCCAGTCTTGTTTTGTCAGCCGAACACCTTTGACCTAAAATATTTCATTATTTTTGACCATCAGTGGTCTGCATTATATTCATGCCACGCAATGTTTCTTTACTAGCCCAAATAAAAAAAAACTCAGTTTCTTTACTAGCCCTAAATGCACATGCATGCTTTGGTCAGAGTGAAAAAGATGCCTTTTTAAAGGGGTGGTTGATTATGATTTCACTTTTTTAACTTTAGTTAGTGTGTAATGTTGCTGTTTGAGCATAAACAACATCTGCAAAGTTACAACACTCAAAGTTCAATGCAAAGGGAGATATTTTCTTTTACAGAAATCGCTTTTTAAGGACTACAACAAACAGCTGGTAGGGACTACAACGAGCTTCTTCCCAGGTTGGTGACATCACTAACCCTAAAATTTACATAAACCCCGCTCCCGAGAACACACAACAAAGGGGGCGTGGCCATGTTGGGCTGCTTTAGAGAAGAGGAAGAGTTGTTGTAGTAGAGTGTTGTTATCATGCCGTCATTTTACGCCGGACTGCTTCACAAACGAGGGTCAATTCAACGCTGGATTTGCACAAAAGATTAACATGACGACACATGCTAGTCGATGAGTTGAATCAACTCCACAGCAACTACATAAATTTATCCACTAACCATTCAGAAACGTCCAGTTTCACTCTAAAAGTTGTAACTTCTTCCTGAGTCTCTCCATCAATGTCGACTCCGGTTTGAACAATGTAAGGCTGAACACCGTTACTGACAATCCTCATTTTGGCTGCATGAGATTCTCCAGCTTTGTTGTTGTTGAGCAACCGAAGCGTGAGCTGTTAAAGCTCCGCCCTCTTCTGGAAAGGGGGCCGGGAGCAGCAGCTCATTTGCATTTAAAGGGACACACACAAAAACTGCGTGTTTTTGCTCACACCCAAATAGGGGCAAATTTGACAAGCAATAACAAATGATCTGTGGGGTATTTTGAGCTGAAACTTCACAGACACATTCTGGGGACGCCAGAGACTTATATTACATCTTGTGAAAGGGGCATTATTGGTCCCCTTTAAAGTCTTTGCATGCCTGTTTATTGCAATTAAAATTAAGCCACATTTTACTATGATTATGGAGGCTACATTTATGAGCTTAATCACATCAATTTGATCAAGGTGTTTACATGAGTAAAAATTTAATCACAATGTTGCCTAAATCTCATTATAATCACATTATGAAGGTGCATGTAAATATAGTCATTGTAGTAGCAAGAAGACTTCTTTGTTGACAATGAATAACCAAAACTGCCGTTTTTAATACGTCGTATTGGGATTTGGAACATCTTTATGCTCAGAGTTCGAATTATCATGTAGATATCATATACACGTACATTTGACTTTGGATTCAGCATACGCTGCACACAGGGCTTGTCATGAACTTTTTTGCTTACAAGCCACTGTCGCTGGTGGTTTTTCCAAAGTCACTAGCCAGTCAGCATTTTCACTGGCCACAATTTTGACATCGGTACCATGAGGAAAAACTGCCATATTGATATTTTTAATATCATCTCATAATTTGGCAGCAGGTTTATTAGGCTGCTGTCATTTTAAGAGCTGACGCACTGATCCATTATACTGTTACACATGCGTTTTCTTTCTCAACTGTTTACGTTCACTTTAAACATAACTGACTGTGTTTATGTGAATACTCGCCAATACCGACATTTTGACATTATTTTGTGTGTATTTGACTGTTTAAGCGCAATAAGCAGCAAAAAAGAACTCAATTTAGTACTGTGAGACGGCTTTATGTGGCACACTTTGGGTGAACAATGTAGACCCAAACAAAAACAAAACATTGCCCTTTTTATTATTATTTTAGATGATTTTAAAAAAGACTACAATTGAAAAATGTATATATTAGCCTATATATAAAATTCAGTCCACCAAAGTGGCAAATAGGAGCAACTGTGTTACACGCCACTGCTGAAATATACCTGCATCTGGCGGCCCTGACTGCATATATCCTCAGTGTTGTGGCCTGTTTAGAATTAAGTGATGATAAAGTGAACCTGGTTTACATTTACGCCAAAATTCCACTTTGAGAACCACTCAAACAAACCAAGGGCCTCGTTTATGAAGCTCCAGTTGGATGCAAATTATTTTATGCAAATTATATTTAAGCATACTTTTACAAATGATTTACACATAAATTCTGCTCCCGAGTGTGAAAACACCCTGCAAGACTGAACTTTCCCTGTAATCATTTATTGTCTGTTTAAAGTGCTGCATCTGCACACACACACACACACACACACACACACACACACACACACACACACACGCTATAAATTCATCAGGACGCAGGAAGACATTGGCTTCTAAATGGATGCAACAAAGACACAGATGTCTCTCTCTCTCTCTCTCTCTTGATTCTGTTCCTCCGTCTTCATCTCTCTCTCTCTGATTAGCAGGGGCTGAAGGCTATGTCTGACTTTTCCTCCCACTGATGGTCTTTGACGCTTTGCATGTTAAATACCGTTTCTTTTAAAAGCATTCTCTAATAAGACATTCGAAACTTCATATTCTACTTGTGTCGCATCACGTAGACAGATATTCACTCTCAAAGCAAACTTTGGGATGGTCAGCATGCGAATGAACTTTCAGAATCCATACGCAGACCTTCAGTGGCAAACAAATTAGCCTTGCCGCCATCGCCGTGCCCATATCACATGCACGCCGCGTCTCGCGCCTGACAACATTCAGATTTATGAGCATTAGAGGCTTCGGTTGGCATGCATAAGTCATGAGTGCGGGCATATTTAGAGGAGTTAGCGGTAATTCACTGATATGTCAGAGGTTTTGAGAGACATTAGCTTTACAGAGAGCAACGGTGAATGCTGTAGATAACTGTCTGCTGTATGTATGACAAGAGCCGCGTGCTATAGTGCGCGAGGAGGCGACGGGCCCACGCGTGTGTTAGGATACTGGCGGGAAAAGAGCAGCGGTTCTCAGCTCGTTCTGTCAGACGGCTGCCTCAGGGTTTTTTTTGACAAGGACGGGCAGCGCTAACCTTTTTACCAATTGCTACCTGACAGTTGATCATTCACATGCAAAACGGAGGCATTCACGGTGCGAGTCCTTCATTACACAGAGGCGCGCACCGTTTCCCAAAAGCCCCACCGTCAAATACGTCCACTTATTTTGGAGAGGAGCCACCTTTCACAGGACTGATAAACACAAATGTGTCATCTTTGAGATTTTCCTGAGAGAGGCTTTTTGTGGTCGTAATGAAGCTGGAAACTGGGTGACAGGATTTTTTTCTATTCAAATCCCTCATTTTGACTATGATTATTCTTGGAAAAGAAGGCCATGTCAACATGTCTTTCTATACCTCAGTTTTATCTTTCATAACTCAGCAATTGCTTTGATCAGGCAGTGAAGGACATCATATTTTGAAATAGTTATACTTTAGCTCTCCGAATCTGACCTAAATTATAAGCACTATTATGATTTCACTTTTTTAACTTTAGTTAGTGTGTAATGTTGCTGTTTGAGCATAAACAACATCTGCAAAGTTACGACGCTCAAAGTTCAATGCAAAGGGAGATATTTTCTTTTACAGAAATCGGCTACAACAACGGCTGGTAGGGACTACAACGAGCTTCTTCCTGGGTTAGTGACATCACTAACCCTAAAATTTACATAAACCCCGCCCCCAAGAACACACAACAAAAGGGGCGAGGCCATGTTGGGCTGCTTTAGAGAAGAGGAAGAGTTGTTATAGTAGAGTGTTGTTGCCATGCGGTAATTTTACGCCGGACTGTTTTACAAACGAGGGTCAATTCAACACTGGATTTGCACAAAAGATTAACATGACGACACATGCTAGTCGATGAGTTGAATCAACTCCACAGCAACTACATAAATTTATCCACTAACCATTCAGAAACGTCCAGTTTCATTCTAAAAGTTGTAACTTCTTCCTGAGTCTCTCCATCAGTGTCGACTCCGGTTTGAACAATGTAAGGCTGAACACCGTTACTGATTCTCCAGCTTTGTTGTTGTTGAGCAACTGAAGCGCAAGCTGTTAAAGCTCCGCCCTCTTCTGGAAAGGGGGCCGGGAGCAGCAGCTCATTTGCATTTAAAGGGACACTCAAAAACGATGTGATTTTGCTCACACCCAAATTTGACAATCTATAATAAATGATCTGTGGGGTATTTTGAGCTGAAACTTCACAGACACACTCTGGGGACACCAGAGACTTGTGAAAGGGGCATTATAGGTCCCCTTTAAGGCCAATTTATACTTCTGTGTCAAGTGTACGCTGTAGCGTGTCGTAGGCTACGTACATAGCCAACGCCATCATGAGCATTTATACTTCCGCCAAGGGTGTCGGAAGCAAAAAAAATGTGGGTGGGTCAAAATCAAGGGGTCAAGGTCCGGATAAACTTCCCTTGTCCACTTGACGAAGTTGAATGCACTTCAAAATGGCGGCGGGGATTCCCCTGCTTAGGGAAGTTTGTGAGTGCATGTCTAAAAGTGGAGTTAAACGCAGCCACAAATGTTTTTCTTCACTTGTTTTTGGATCTGCAGATGCTGTACTATTTCAGAAGATCCATGACAGTGCCCCCTACCATAAAACATGGATTGCCAGAAAAACTTGTCAATGGCAGGGAAAGAGTTAATACACAGTCCTGGTTTTATTCTGCATGTTATACCAAGCTAAACCAACACCTGTCCAGTAGGGAAGATCGCTACATTTCAAGGAAGCTCTCCTATTTGTTTTTTATTTAAAACATTCAGGGGCTGTGAGACATTATTAACCTCACAACGGCAGTAAACCGTGTTTTATGTTCCACTGAGCGCTGCAGATTGACTGATTGCTCATGCCAAGTGTGTTCATTCTATATTCAGGTGTGTTTGTTCTGGAGTGACAGAGTTCTATATCTGGAGAGAATATTCTACATCGCCGTGGTGCCTCAGGTCAGTCTCCATGACTACAGCTGTGTGGGCTGATCCTGATTTATATCAGAGGTAAATTTAGGATTAGCTCTCAGCACAATGATATGCTGCAGTCATTCTCTTCTGCTGTTTGTGTCTTTCTGTCAGGTGTTTGCTGGCATTATACTCGAAAAATATACCATGGAAAAGCATGCACCTTTTTTTTTTTTTTTTTTGGTAAAAAATGTTTCATGGTCAAAGAAATGAATAGTTTTATTCAGCAAGAATGTATTAAATTGATCAAAAGACTGTTGTAAATGCTGTTCTTGATAACTTTCTATTCATCCATCAATCCTGAAAAGGTTTCCACAAAAATATGAAGTGTTTTTAACACTGATAATAATCAGAAATGTTTCTTGAGCATCAAATCATCATATCAGAATGATTTCTGAAGGATCATGTGACACTGAAGACTGGAGTAATGATGCTGAAAATTCAGCTTTGATCACAGGAATAAATTACACTTTACTATATATTCAGATAGAAAATAATATTTCACTGTTTTTACTGTATTTTTGATCAAATAAATGCTGCCTTGGTAAAACATTAAAAACTTTTACCTACCCCAAACTTTTGAACATATATCTAATCACAAAGGAACTCACCTTTCCTCAACAATAGTCTGAGGTAGCCTAATGTAGCAAATTAGCTTAAAAGGGAAATATGAATAATTAACTATAACTCGTTATAATTAATTATAAACATTTAAATCAATTAATTGAATTAACTTGATGTAGCTGAATTAATATTACAACCAATTAATCTGTTCGTCCAGCGAATACTCAGTATTAGTCTTCTATCATCTCTTCAGAAAGAATATTTCTCATGGCCACAGAAAAATAACTCTTTCTTAGCATGTAGCATGTATAACAATTGTTAAATTGACATTGATTTATAAGCAGACCTGAATCAACCCGCAAAAATGTGCACAAAAGTTTTATTTAACTAAATCACGAACACATACACTATATTGACAAAAGTATTGGGACACCCCTCTGAATCATTGAATTCAGGTGTTCCAATCACTTCCATGGCCACAGGTGTATAAAATAAAGCACCTAGGCACACAGACTGCTTCTACAAACATTTGTGAAAGAATGGGACGCTCTCAGGAGCTCAGTGAATTCAAGCGTGGTACCGTGATAGGTTGCCACCTGTGCAATAAGTCCATTTGTGAAATTTCCTCACTACTAAATATTCCACGGTCAACTGTTAGTGGCATCACAAAGTGGAAGCAATTGGGAACAACAGCAACTCAGCCACGAAGTGGTAGGCCACGTAAATTACAGAGCGGGGTCAGCACATGCTGAGGCGCACAGTGCACAGAAGTCGCCAACTTTCTGCAGAGTCAATAGCTACAGACCTCTAAACTTCATGTGTAACTCAAGTGTAAAGTGGTGGAGGGGGGATTATGGTGTGGGGTTGTTTTTCAGGGGTTGGGCTTGGACCCTTAGTTCCAGTGAAAGGAACTCTTAATGCTTCAGCATACCAAGGTATTTTGGACAATTTCATGCTCCCAACTTTGTGGGAACAGTTTGGGGATGGCCCCTTCCTGTTCCAACATGACTGCGCACCAGTGCACAAAGCAAGGTCCATAAAGACAAGGATGAGCGAGTTTGGTGTGGAGGAACTTGACTGACCTGCTCAGAGTCCTGACCTCAACCCGACAGAACACCTTTGGGATGAATTAGAGCGGAGACTGTGAGCCAGGCCTTCTCGCCAACATCACTGCCTGACCTCACAAATGCGCTTCTAGAAGAATGGTCAAAAATTCCCATAAACACACTCCTAAACCTTGTGGAAAGCCTTCCCAGAAGAGTTGAAGCTGTTATAGCTGCAAAGGGTGGGCCAACTCCATATTAAACCCTACGGATTAAGAATAGGATGTCATTAAAGTTCATGTGCACGTAAAGGCAGGCGTCCCAAAACTTTTGGCAATATAGTGTAACTAATCTAAACAAACACATACACACAAATCATGCATAGGAAGTGAATGAAACTGTAACATAACAGGGAATGAAGCTATGGAAAAGAGTCATTTAACCATGGGACAGAACCATCAGTTTCTCACTACAAAGCTCCTTTGTTAACAGCAGGGTTCACAACTTTAACTAACTAAACAGCGATTTAGTATATCATACAATATTTGTATTTGCTTTAGCTGTTGAAGAATGTCCGGATACAGAGTCTCAGGAGAAAGTCGGTTCGATCCGATGGTGCTGAAGTTGCAATTGATTTCTTCCACGATGAATAAAGAAACGGTTATGAACTGGCAGCGTTAGTTTGACTCTGTTATGGTCGAGGAAGGTACACATGGTTTTATGTGTTGAGCTGTCTGCACAGCTGATTTAGTGAATTATGAATGAACAATGAATTGGTGGAGAGAATTCCATTTCTATGTCTGTTTCTTGTAGCCTGTACTTTTCTGGGCAGGCACTATCTCTCAAGTGTCTTTGAAGTGTATGAGAAGAGCAAAAGGGTGATATAATTCTCCGTGGGGAAACCAGACATCACCTCCATGGGTGAGGGGTTGTGAAGATTAACTGCAACAATTGTGTGTTTGATCGGTTCATTCATTACAGTATCATATTTAAGAGCACAATCTGGAGCAGAAATGGTCAGGAATGAGTTTCACACTAACGTTTAATACCTGGTGTTTGTTCAAATCAATTACCCAGTTTATGAGAAATAGAAATAGTTGTAATTGACTTTGTGTCCGAAATCATGTCAGAACACATAAGCTGCATCTAAAATCATATATTTCCCTACTATATAGTAGGGGAAAAACAGTATGTGACTAAAGAAGTATGTCAGAATTCACAGTACTCATGAAAGAGTTGACAAAAATACTCAGATGACAGTCAAAGCAAGTACTTATTCAAAACAACTCAAGAGAGTATTTGATTTCGGACGCAGCCGTAGTATTCGAAAAACAGTAGGCGAAAAGTAACAGGATGACCTACTACTTCCGGCGAGATTCTGAAGTGTGCATACGATGGACACTTTACTATCCCATGAGGCCACGGGAGAGTATTTATGAATGGCAGTGAAGCGACGCAACTGACGCTGGTAGGTCACATGATAATGACAACGTGGCAGATGTAGTATGTCCAGTGTCATGACAAATCAGGTCCTCCCTCGAAATCGGGTCTCCCCAAACTGTCAGTTAATGATTATCCTAAGTATATAAGAATGATATTAATTTATTATACCCATATAGCTTACTATACAATGCATAAGAAAACAAATGAGTGCATAATAAAACCAACTGAATGTAATTTCTTACACTATAATTATAATAGCCTATTAAGTGAATAATTGAACATCATTAATTTGTTTTATTTATTACTGAAATATTTGGACATTTAACACTTAATTTAACACATAATTACATTAAAGATGATTATGAATTCATGTAGGGTAAGTGCAAATGTATGTATAAGCTAAGCTATCAGGCTAATCGAGTATCTGTATGCTATGCTAGAACATAAGCTAACTAATATAGACATAAATGGTCATTATAACGTAGTTGAAACAGCATTTATCATAACATGATTTTATAGGAATTGTAAACAGGCGCTAAAGAGAGTACCTATTAAAAGCAATTTGAACCAATGGGAGACCCGATTTCAGGGGGGACCCAATTTGTCACTACACCGGATTACATTCATACTATATAGAAAATACTTTTTTAACGGTCGCAAAGTAATTTCAAACTACCAACAGTGTGTGATTTTGACCCACCGTTAGTAAGCATGTTTTGCTTAGCTAGTCATATTTCTCTTTTCGTTTTAAAAAGACTGAATGTCTTGCAAGTGAGGACGATCATTCAAATAATTCTCGTTTTCATTGTGGTCCCTCAGACATGATCAAACGAGCTTAGCTGTTAATGAAAGGCTCACTGACGGCTCTGTTCTGTAAAGGGCGAGATAACGCTGGTACAGTTCACACTGCGCCTGTGTGCGTGTGTGTGTGTGATTGTGTGAAATGAGCAGCAGTAATTGAATGAGTTCTCTTTCTCACAGAGGATCATGATAACCTCTCTCTGTCCCTGCGGACCCTGATTTAGTTCAGCAGTCCTGCTGATGCGAGGTCTCACTCATAACCCCTAAATTACAGCCGTTCAGTCATTATGACTCCAGCTGACTTCATCACAGAGGATTAAGGGTCACTTATGTTGGATCAAACAATAGTCCTGTTTAGCCAGACTTTTGACTGTCAGCATAAAGTCTCGCCCACTTTACAACTTATTCTGGCTGAAAACCACCCACTTACACTGAAAGAGACCGTCTGAGCAACATGTAAAGCGACCAGAAACAGCTGGTTTTTATGTGCTGTTTGTTGTTGTTGTTTTGGACCCCAATGCTTTTCATTGTATGGACAAAAACAGTTGTGAAATATCTTTTTTGTTCCACAGAAGGAAAAAATTCATGCAGATTTGGATGAAAATGAGAGTGAGGAAATGATGACAGAATCGTCACGTTTGTGTGAACTATCACAGTCCCTCAGGTGTGACTAAAACTACAACCAAAAACATTTTCGTTAATGGAAATCAAGCTGAAAAAAAAAAAAAAAAAATGAATGAATATTAGATTACTTAAACTTAAAAATCTTAGAACTGTTGCCTGAAATAAGTTTAATTGGAAGTACTAAAATTACTAAAGCTAAAAAACTGAAATGAAAATGAAAATGTTGATTTTATTTCTCAAGCATCTGTTATGATTATTTTATGATTTTTGAAAATGCTTTTTATGTAAAGACTTTTCAAATTCCCATTATGAAATATGCAATAAAATAAACTTGCCTTGCATTGCTTTGAAAATATAAAAAAATAAAATATAAAGGGAATAAGTTGAAGTTGAAGTATTAAAATTGCTAAAATAAAATAAATTAAAGCTAAATAGAAATATATGACAAAAGCATATACTAAAATTACTAAAACTTAAACTAAAATTTAAATGAAAACTGAATAAATAAAATCAAATTTTATTAACATTTGTAGTCTTTGCTTTTTATTGTTAATTTTATTTCTAAAGCATCTGTTATGAGTAAAATGCTTTTTTTTTTTAAAGCACTTTGAATGACCATTGTTTCTGAAATATGCTATATAAAAAAACTTGCCTTGCCTACTTTCAAGGCAATGCAAGGCAAGTATATATATATATATATATATATATATATATAATGGTGCGTAATTTGAAACCTTTACCTTATTTGTATTATTTTCAGGTTAGGCAAGTAAGTTGAATCTGACCTAAATTATAAGACTTCTCTGTGGTCTGTTCTGGATCACACACACACACACACACACACACACACACACACACACACACACACACACACACAAACTGATTCAAAATAAATTCTAAATAGAGACTAATATTATATAAATAATACTACAACAATACTGCTGAGATCAGGTTGGATTCATGTTCATATATATGAACTGTCTGTCCGACGCTCCTGCCGTTCAGATGCTGTAACTGGAATGTGTCAATCTGGTGATGGTGTGTTTGTTGATCCTGGTCCTGTCTAGAAGGGTGACGCTCCTCAAAGTAAGACCTTCAGACTGATGGCGTGCGCTGGGATGAATCTCCCGCAGAGGTACAGCGGCTCAGAGAGCCTCACTCATGCTGTCTGTTCTCTTATGCACTTTCAGTTTGCTGTTCTGTGAGGTGAGAGGAAACGGAGACACAATGAGATCGTTTTACATTTTTCTCACGGAGAGATTCTTTTCAAGATAACTGCTCTTTAAACTAAAAACGGACGCCGTTTACTTTCTCAGTCTCGTTGTTCAAGATTCTTGTTATTCTGAAGAAACAAAAAGTTTGCCTTCAAAATCTTTCATCATCATATAGTAACTTTCTCCACCTCTGAAACAACTTTTCTGCAACACTTTACATTAGGGTTTCATTTAACATGAACTAATAAAGAACAATACTTCTACAGCATTTATTAATCTTAGTTAATGTTAATCTCAACATTTCCAAATTCATTTTAAGATCAAAAGTTGCATCTGTTAACATTAATGCACTAACATGAACATTTTTAACTAACATTAACAAAGGTTAATAAAAGCTGTAAATATATATATATATATATTTACTCATTGTTATTTAATGCTAGTTAATGCATTAACTAATGTTAACCAATGTATTACCAACTTTTCTTTTTGCTATAGGCCACAGGGGTGGGGCAAAATAATATTATCCAATAATATCCCACTGTTTTACTTGAAAATACACAATTTTACAAAAATTAAATGAGGTGAGAGTGAGAGTTTTATTTAAAGTGTTTATTTTAGGGATGCACAGATGTATCGCCCAATAATCAGTATTGTCCAATACAAGCAATTATATTCACTATCAGCAGATTGTTTAAAAAACAGCTGATCACGGCTGATTATATCCTGTCAATCAAAAGGGGGCGGGAAAACATGTCAGATTGCAAATCATAATACTGTGTGTGAAGAAATGTCTCGTGTTGAACTTAGGGCTGTCAGAGTTAAAGAAAATTAAAGCATTAACAGTTAAAAAATTGTGACATGACAGATCACTGTAGCACCTCAGTTAAAGCGGCAGCGTGAGTCTTTTCTTCCTCTTTAATACAAGCTACATTATTAAAAAAACATGCATGAACATCAGAAGGTATGTTGAAAGATACAGTACAAATTACTGAAATAAATCATGTCTCATGTAATCGTTCAATCATTGTTTCAACCGCAGAAAGACCTTAATAAAACAGCTTGTGAACAATGCGTTATCCTATGTTCACAGTTCATTAATTAGCTATAAAAAACACTAGAGAAGAGCTTATTTAATGTTAATTATATATGCATGCTTGAATAATTTGTCATGAAGATGCGTGTTTATGAAAACTACCTTATGTGCAACTGAGTTGTATACAAACATTTCAGTTTTTATTTGTGTAATTATTATATCTGAAAAAAAAAGTTGAATTTAATAGATCTATTGTTAATTTTAACCTCTAATATTATAGTAATGTACCAAACAAGAGGGTTCCCTATATCGTTTTTTATTCGTTGAATAAAACAGGAGTTTTGGCGCGTGTCCAGAACTCAGTCACTGATAAACTCACCCTGTTTGATTGACAGCTCCAGCGATTGTAAAGGGAGCGTTCTTTGATCACTTTCTTTATATAATTTAATCAACAGCTTATTTTTATCCTACTAAGAGAAACAACATGAAGTTGAACATTTAGTTAATGGTTTGATTTACTGACACATAGACAAAGAACATCTGACTGTACATGAATCATTAATATCAGATCAGGCATTAGAATGAACACAGTTACTTACATGTCGTTGCATTACTGTCGAGTCCATATCGTAAAAGTCTGTTTGCAAAGCCTGCGCCGAAATGCGATTGATTTACCAAAGAATCCACAGTGAAATGTACCGAATACAAATAAATAAAGCTCAACTGAGACATTCACATTGTTGAAAATAAATAATCATATTTCTAGCATTAGGATCCTTTGAAAGGTAATGTTATTTTAGTCCTGTATCGCTCTTCTCTCCTCCTCATCTCACTAACAGACCAGTGGGCGGGGCTAACGTTGCAATGATGAAGCAGGCGTTGATTTCTTCTGTGGAGGCGGAGTTTCACCTATCTATGACAGGATCAGTCGTTCGCTGGGCCTGGTGTCAATAAAAGCTTTAATTGGACTAACAAGAAAGTTTTCAGTTCTGAAACTTACAGGATAATTATTTGTTTATCCAAAGTCTTTCTTAAGTTGTAGTACATAACTGTGCTCATTTAATTAAGCAATAAGATACAGTACCATACTGTCAGTACCTCTCCATATTTCCCTGGACACACACGTGTAAAAAGTGAAATAAATAACTTTGTTTTTCTTTTGTCACACACAGGGGAACATCTTTGTTTACAGCAGTAGTTTTCTCTCCATGTATCCAGAGATTTTCAGCTCTCTGTTATTCTCCTTGTCTGTCTATATTTAAAACAGCAAACCAAACGTGACAGATCTGAATGATCGTCTCCATCTTCTCTGAGTTTATAACTGTTCAATAGCGCCATGTGTCTTTATATTGCAAGATAACTGGTTGTGTTGCAATCTCTCATGTCTGGGAGGACAGTGACGGATTTGGTAAAGTTTTAAGGACTAAACGATCAAGATGAATCATTTTGTGATTTATGATTCAGGAAAGTAACATAGTAAGTCAAAACGCTTAGAAGTACGACATGTTTACAATAACAGCAGATGAGATTTGCTTTTTCTGAAGAAAATGTAAGAGGTTTTTGCCTCTGCAAAACTCATTGCTATGATGCTAGGGTGTTGTGGTTGCCATGGGCATTGCTATGTGGTTGCTAAGGTGTTCTGGGTGGTCTTTAGCATGTTGCGTACTGAAAAAAGTAAAGTTTAAAAGTTAGTAACCTGATCAACAATAGTAAGAGTGATGGAACAAGCCGACCACCAAGTTCATGGCATCATGATTCATGGCTTGTTTTATTGTCTGCATGTGTTTTTAAGGCCTTCCCCTGGTCAAACTGTAACCTTTGATGATATTTAGTATTCAGAAGTGATTCAGCAGCTAACAGCTACTCGAAGGCTCCTGAATGCACAATCAGGTGTGTGTGTGTGTGTGTGTGTGTGTGTGTGTGTGTGTGTGTGTTGTTTACGGCCTGTAAAGTTGTCGGTAGGAACGGTCATTTACCTCAAGCTTGTTTGAGATGATTCAGCCATCACAAAGAGCAACGTAAATCGTCCTTCTACTCAATAAAACAGCATTACACTCTCTCTCTCTCTCTCTCTCTCTCTCCTTCTCTTCATCTCCCAGAATTATTCCCGACTTGACTCTCCCGTAACCTTGAGTGGAAATGATGGATTTTCAATATGCAGAATTAACTTCGCTCGATGAGGAAACAAGACAACAAAAAGACAGTGTGCATTTTCATAAATCAACAAAATACCCCCATCCATTTTACACCCTCACGGGCGGTTCAGCTTATCAAAATCATGATGGTCTTCATACTGTTATAATAAAACCGACGTGGCTAATATATAATGGCTCTGCCTCGCCGGGCGTCTCGCTTGATATGAATTTCCGAAACAACAGCAGGAAAAAAGCAATCAGTACTTGATGAAACGGAGCTACTTCAGCTGTGAGAGTGAAGCGAATGTATGCTGATGAAACACATGGCCGAGACGCTCAAGAGGCTGACTGTATAAAGAAAAGAAGTTGGTATTGTTCAAAAGCATATATTTGCCGATAGATGGAGGTTTTATGGATCACGTGTTGAATGATGCCACTGTTTGCAGAGGTGTGGCCAGATCTCCATAAGGAGCAAAGGATAGTTCACCCAAAAATGAAGTTCTGTCATTTATTCCACCCCTCAGTGTCGAGCTCCAAAAGGACAAAAAAGCACCATAAAAGCAGTGCATCTGAATTCTGCAGTGTATATACATTAGTCATGCGATAGCTTAAGATGAGAAACAGGCTGAAAATGAAGTCATTATTCACTTTAAATCTTCCCAAATCTCATGCATGTTTGCATATATTCTGAATTATTATGAGTGCATTTTCAGTGAATAACAACTTAAATTTTAGGCTTTTTCTCACACAAAGCTATTCGATGACTTTTAAAGGTGAGAAATATACTGTTATAGACTAATTTTATGGTATTTTAGATGTTATTTTGGGGTTTTTTTTTGCATCCATCTCACACTGAAAAAAATATTGGTGTTTGATTTACTTTTTCACTCAGAAATTGCTAGTAAATTTCACAAATAATTACAAAGAAATGGTAAAACATTGAAATATAGCTGCAAGCAGCAATTAAGGGGTTAAGCGCAACAGAAGCAAACAAGGAAGCTAGCATCAGACCAACAATGTCATAATAGACTATGATAGCAACTGAGACAAAGACACTGCATGTCAATTTTGAGGTCAATCAGACCAACGGTACTGTATTTAGAGCCAATTTTATGTTTTGTTCAATTATAGTGCCACCAAGTGGTGCAGTCCTGCTTTTCGTGTGTCCTCAGAGTGTCCCCATACATAAGCATGTCAATTTTGGTGAAAATATCTAATTTAATTTAGGAGTTACAGACATTTATATGCATGAACACCATATGCATCAAACCCACACTATTTGGTTGCATTTTGGTTGGCCATTAGTGTGTAGTCAACGACCTACGTTTTCGATTTTCCTATGGTGGTTTCGTCTTAATCGGACTAACGGTTTTGAAGATATTCGCAAATATTGTTTAAACGCTAAATCACAACGTTGCACTAACCATAAGGTGAAACCTAGTGTGTTTGGTATTGTTGGACTCGGCAAGGATTCAGGAGTCTAAGGAGATGACTCTCGTGAAAATAAGTCAACCATATACAAAGTTATAAGCATGTAAATAATTTTTTTCACCACTAGATGGCCATGGTCAGACTTCACAGACTCCGTCAGGGCATTGTGCTGATGACCCATACCAAGTTTTGTAATGATACGTTCCAGCGTTCATAAAATACAGCATTTTGCGACCAAATTCAAAATGGCCGACACAGAAAAAGGCTGATGTTGGATATCATTCAAATTGACATGATGGCCTGAATCCAACAAGACCACTTTTATTATTTTTGGACAAACCATTCGGAAGTTATAAGCAAAAATAGCCATTTTTCGTATCTCTGGACCAGTAGGTGGTGCTGCGCTGAAACGCAGCAGGTAACCTCAGGTCATGCTTCAGTTTGGTCTGAATACGATAAAGCGTTGATGAGATGGAGCCTTACGTCTATTTTCGCAAGCGCTATGTAAAATTCGTTCGCACATTTTTCAAAAACGTTTTGAATTCCACAACTTTTTGTCGGCATGGTCTGAGATGATCTGGTTCAATTTTTGTTAAAATCGGAAAACAACAGCCTAGGAGGAGTTAGAAAAAGTAGGTTTTTCGGACAACTCAAAATGGCGGGAAAATTTTCATGATGGAAAATGATGTCATAGGGGTGCAATTGAATCGTCTTGAGCCAAAGAAATCAGAGGAAGAAAGAAACCCTTTGTTTCTAACCCTTATGGTTCATAAGTTATTAGCATAAACATGAGTGAAACTTTGGACACGTGGTGGCGCTAGAGGCATTGATTAGAGACTCCAAAATGGGTGTGGTTAATGTTAGGACTGTCCTCTATCAGTGTGCCAAATTCCATAACTTTCCCGCAAGCGGTTCTATGGACTGCCATAGACTTCAAGAGCGGAAGAAGAAGAAGAACGAAGAATAATAATAAGAACGCCAATGGATACAATAGGTGCCTACACACCTTCAGTGCTTGGCCCCTATTTACATGGGAAAGTATAAAGACTATTTTCTTGTGAAATGTACTCCAATAGTCTTTGTTTTATTTACAACTTCAAAACATATTTTTTGACAGTGCATTGACTTTCATTGCATAGAAAAGATCACCTGGGACATTTTGGACGTTTTCTGAAAGTCATGCAGGTTTGGAACATCATGAGGATGAATCAGTTGCGATGACAGAATTGTAATTAACCCTTTAACCCCAGGTTCCTCCAGAGCAAATGTTCCAGTAATAAGTGTACGGTGAGTCACTTTGGATAAAAGCGTCTGCTAAATGAAGATTTCAGAGCCAGTGAAACCAAACGTTCTCAAACCATTCAGGTCATCTGCACTTTTAGAAAAACCTCACGTCTCCAGCCCTTTGTTAAACTCTTCCGTAACTCTCTTAAACCTCTCATGAAAAGACAAATGACAAAAGGTGCACATTAGCATACAAACTCTGACTCGCATTAACGCCTGAAGACTGCTGAGGTTCTTCATCCTCCTCTGTGCGGCCGGATCGTCTTGTGGGTATTCCTGAAACCTGTCACCCTAGGCTACAAATTCAGCTTTAAATATCTTGTTTCCTGGCAGATGCTTCAGAGTTTCTCATGTCAACAAGAGAAGCATTTGTGCTGACTTCGCTCAAAAGAGTTTAGCTATACAGTTTCACTCCCAACAACCCACTAACAAGGCACACATTCGATACACTACACCATATTTTTGTCTGTTACGACAGTCAGATTATGCAATTTTTGACTCCTAAATTCTTGTCGTGTCGTGGACAAGGAAACCAGTTACTGTACAACTTGAAAGTTCAAATTTATTGTCAAGAAGCCATTTACCTGTTGAGAGTCTGTGTAAAAAACAACCACCAACTCTAACACAAAGAACCATTTCCAACAATACGGTTATAAATAGAACTCTTACTACATGTAAAGAACCTTTAAATAACCATCTTTTTTAAGAGTGCATGTCAGACCAGACCAGAAAAACTGCCATATTGATATTTTTAATATTATCTCATAATGGGCTATATGCACGGAGCGTTCTTTAGAACTTCCGCATTAATATAAGCCAGCTCGAAAACTTCCGGTGAGATGTCATTTGCTGGTGTGTTGAGCATCAGTAGTGTAATACTTAGTTTATAATCAGAATATAGTCACTTAAATAGTCAGGCATAGCATTAATTTAGTTATTCAAACGTATAAAAAATAAATAAATAAAGACGTACCTCATTGTTCCTCCTCTGCTAAATTCAATTCGACCATCAGTTTTTACACTTTTATGTGGAAAAAAAGCTTCAAAAATTAAATATTTATTGTTTTTTTACTTTAGTTAGATTAATTGAATAAAAAGTGTGCTGAAATCACTGATCTTGCGCTGCACTGACTGACAGCTGCTGTGATTACAAAGGGAAAGCGCGGTGCTCGCTTTCTGTCATGAATCACAAGAAAAGTTATTGTTTTCTTAAGATTTTTTGAGTATTTCATACTTCACATTGACGAAATGTATTTTTAAACCTAGTTATTTTATAATGTTTAGTATTTAGTCAAAAACGAAGTGAAAAACGATTATGGGAAATGGCTGATATGCGCGAATTAAATGCTACTTTGCCGCCACCTGCTGGTTAAAGTGGTAATTATTGTCTTTAAGTGTTTTCTATCAAATGTTGAATTTCCTACATTTTGAAACGTTCGGTTTTACAATGGGGACAATCTCAGAAGGATGAACAAATAATGTTTGTGGTCATCACATTAAAAATAACATTTGAAGTGCTGGGGGAAAAATGCATGTGCGTGTCTAATTACAGACACGGCGTTTTTAAACGGTCCCAATAGCTTCGTCTTTATTGCAATCAAAAAAAGTGGTTTATTGGACAATTAGGTAAATGTGATAACTGCATTAAAATATGAATACAACATTAAAAAGTCAACCATTGATGGTTTTGTGTCGATGTACAGCGACTACAGAATGAACAGTTAACAGTTAACTGGAAATGCCCGAGCTGGTTTAAAGACAACCAGGAAGTAACCATGCATATAGCCCATTTGGCAGCAGCTTATGTCAGGCTGCTGTCACTTTAAGAGCTGACGCACGGATCCATTATACTGTTACACATGCGTTTTCTTTCTCAACTGTTTACGTTCACTTCAAACATAACTGACTGTGTTTACATGAATACTCGCCAAGATCGGCATTTTGACATTATTTTATGTGTATTTGACTGTTTAAGCGCAATAAGCAGTGAAAAAGAACTCAATTTAGTACTGAGAGGAGGCTTTATGTGGCACACTTTGGGTGTGAGAACAAAATCTGCGGGAATGAGTAAAATTATACGCAATATGTGCAATCCCACACTGAAATTCAAGCCCTGTAACACCAACAATATTCATCCGGAGCAAATGAAACAAGGCAGCTTGTGTGTAACTCGCTGTCTGAGAGATGCGAGAGAGAGAAATGTGGATTAAACCTGCTGTAACACTTAACACTTAAGAAAATCCTGAGGATTTAAGGGTTATTTTGTGCAACACCTTAAGTTTAGGGCGAACTTAAGGGGAAATTACACTTACAGTGCTTTATGCAACTGGGCACAGATTTTATGCCATTTAAGAACTATGATTTTACTGTAAATATTATAGTAATCTGAACTTGCTGGAGTGAATGGGATGCGATTATTTGTATGTCAGTCTGACATCTGAATGGAAAGTGTTTGTCTCGGGATTGGTGTGATACGCAGCTGAGATGTAATCGGCCACTTCCGTATGTCAATCAATCAGAGTTGTTTGCGGCCTGCAGTCCTCCGCAGGTGTTCACATTAACACTTCTGTGAATGACGTTGTGTTTTAACATATAGGTGATATTTCAATCGCTGAGCTTCGATGGTAATTAAATTACACCATTTAAAGGGTGCAAATGACTTTATTTCCCTACACATCTCAGCTGTTTTTCATGTATAGATAAATTAGTTGTGAAGAGCGTCTTTCTCCATCATTTACAGATAAACAGGTGCTGCACTGTGAGTGCCAGACTGCTGAATTCATGCACCGATCAGTTTTCATCAGCTCAGATTCAAAGATTTCAATCAGGTTTAAGTTGAATAAATGGTTTTGTAATTGATCTATTTATTTATTCATTTTTAAAATATTCATAATTATTTTAAAATATTTCTTTATATATATTTAATGCATTACTGTACTTGTACTTGTATTTTAGATTATTTTGCTCTAAACTCTCAAAAAAATATCCTTACAGTATTCCACATATTCTAATTGCTTTTTATTTATTCTTTATAAATGTTTTTTCATGATAATTTATTTAATTATTTATTGCATTAGGTTTGAGATCTCTAATATATAAAAATATATAAGTATCCATGTATTTATACAATTATATACAAATACCATATTTGGTATTTGTATATAAGTTAGTGCATTAATGCAATATATATATATATATATATATTATTTTAGGTACTTTATGATATTTTATTTTATTTTATTTTATTTTATTTTATTTCTTACTGTCACCATGTCAGCAACCAATGTTAGAAAAACTAGAGAATAACTAGCTGAACATTTACTATTATTTTATTTTATTTTATTTTATTATTTTATTTCTCACTGGCACCATGTCAGCAACCAATATTTGTAGAAGTTAATTAGAAAAACTTAAGAGATTAACTAGCTGAACATTTTTTTTATTTTATTTTATTTTATTTTATCTTAGATTTTTTTGCTCTAAACTCTTAACAAAATATCCTTATACTATTCCATTATTTAATTTTTTATTTATTCTTTATAAATGATTTAATTCATTATTAATTTATTTAATTAATTTATTTAATTATTTATTGCATTAAGTTTGAGATCTCTAATATATACAAATATATAAGTACTTGTTTTTTTTTTGTTTTTTTTGATCATTTAGTAAAATATTATTTTAATATTTCTGACTTTTATCTCTGTTCTTTTCTGAACAGTCTTGTGTCTTTTGTATCGCAGCACATCATCTCATCTTCCTCACTTTTGAGTCACTTTGGGTAAAAGTGTCTGTTCAGTGAGTTGACGCCAAAGTCTTAGTCTTGTAAGTCCTGTGTCCTTCATCGCTGGGGTCAGTGGGCTGTCCAGATCTCCGGATCTCCAGGTGTTCAGTTCTTCTGTGTGTGATGTATTGATGTGTTCGGGTGTTTGGTCAGCAGAGACTCACCTGTAAAACACACCTGTCAGCAAACACGATCATCACGTCCTCCGTCCCCCGCCCGTCGAAACGCTCCATCTCTCTGTTTCTCTCCTCCGTCTCCAGGGTAATGCCACTCTCTCTGTTCGTTCTGGCCACCGTGACATACCTGTCTGTTCGACATGCTGTCGCCTAGCAACCTATTGTCTCCTCGCAGCTGTCCATCATTATCAGGAATTGCTTCTCTTCTCAAAGGCCTGAATCCATTAAGCTCATTCACACACGGGTCATTCTGCTTTTTTGACTGAGGTGAACTTACATTTCAGCTTATTCCTGCTTCTTTGCAGATTTGCACAGTTTGACGCCGTGTCAGTAAATATGAGCTGCAAATGTAGAACTGTGTGTAGAAACATCAGCTGTGGAGTTTGTGATTGAGTGTGAAACTCCAGAGGACGGAGGAATCGATCGATTGTGTTTTCCAGAAAACAGAAATGATCGATAAGATTTAAGTTTCTCTCTCAGCTCATAAAACTTGATGGTTCTTCTGACATCACATGCCTTACTTACAAAATAGTCAAATAAAAATCATATTAATTGTGCCATTAAGATTTGTTTGTAACACGATTTATAAATATGATTTATTTGTAAATGTACTTTGTCATTTTGTGTCATTTCATTATTTTATTTTATTATTTTATTTTATTTTATTTTATTTCTCACTGCCACCATGTCAGCAGCCAATATTTGTACAAGTTAATTAGAGAATAACTAGCTGAACACTTTATTATTATTATTTTATTTTATTTTATTTTATTTTATTTTATTTTGTTTTGTTTTGTTTTGTTTTATTATTATTTTATTTTATTATTTTATTTCATTTCATTTATCACTGGCACCATGTCAGCAGCAAATATTTGTACAAGTTAATTAGAGAATAAGTAGCTGAACACTGTTTTATTATTATTTTATTTTATTTTATTTTATTTTATTTAATGTTATTTTATTATTTTATTTTATTTATTTATTTATTTTTATTTTATTTTATTTTATTATTTGATTTGATTTGATTTGATTATTTTATCTTTTTATTTTATTTTATTTTATCTTATTTTATTATTTTTTTATTTATTTTTTGTTATTTTATTTTATTTGATTGTATTTTACTTGATTTTATTTATTTATTTTATTTTATTTTATTTTATTTTATTTTATTTTATTTTATTTTATTTTATTTTATTTTATTTCTCACTGGCACCATGTCAGTAGCAAATATTTGTACAAGTTAATTACAGAATAACTAGCTGAACACTTTTTTATTATTATTATCTTATTATTTTATTTTATTATTATTTTATTTTATTATTTTATCTTTTATTATATTATATTTTATTTTATTTTATTGTATTTTATTGTATTTTATTACTCACTGGCACAATGTCAGCAGCCATTATTTGTACAAGTTAATTAGAAAAACTTAAGAGAATAACTAGCTGAAATTTTTTTTAAATTATTTTATTTTATCTTTTATTTTATTTTATTTTATTTTATTTTATTATTTTATCTTTTTATTATTTTATTTATTTTTTTATGTTTTTTATTTTATTAGTTTATTTTATTTTATTACTCACTGGCACCATGTTAGCAGCCAATATTTGTAGAAGTTCATTAGAAAACCTTAAGAGAATAACTAGCTAAACATTTTATTTTATTTTATTTTATTTTATTTTATTTTATTATTTTTTTATTTTATTTTATTTTATTTTATTTATTTTTTCTTCTCACTGGCACCATGTCAGGCTGTGAATATGATTTTAAGAAAGTAAAGCATCCACCGCTGATGAAATTGTAAACTCTTGGCTGAATAAGCGTTTAATGCCGATGGTGTTTGAATGGATCCAAACTGGCTTCATCCCAAAGACTCCCTTCAGGATTCAGTAACGCCTCAAAGTTTCCCTCTTTATTATCATTAAAGTTGCTCTCCTGCGTTTGCCAGCTGCTGTTTTCTGCCGTATACAGAATGATGAATGTCGTTTGCCCAGATGTTTAATCAGTCGGACACAAGAAGTCTTTTTATGTTTATCGGTGATTCTTCAATAGCAGAGATGATTTGAAAGAAAAATCAACCATTCAGTTTTAAAGGATGGATTGTAATATGTTTAAACTTTTTATTGTGACTCTTTATTTACTTTTTCCTCATTTTTAAGAATGTCAAAATGTATGTAAATATTTAAGTGTTTAACTATTTTAGGCTTGTCCCTTTTTAAATTTTCATTTCATAATATTTCATAATTCCTTTCAAGTTGTTATGGAAACTTTTACCAGAGCATCAGACTGACAGGCAGAAATTAATTTAGGACTTTTCAAATAAATTTTAAGTTTAAAGTTAATAACTTGTGTAAATGTCATTTTATCGCCCAAAATATATGTGAGCGGAAGTCAAATAAATTTACTTTCACATTTAATTGCTTAGTATTTTAAGGAAGTACAATTACTTTTGGTGATGTTTTGTGTGTGATTTCAAGTTTTATAATTAGATTTTTAATTTTCTTTCATTATTCAATATATTAACTCCAGTAACACCATTAAATTAAGCTGGAATAACCTAGTTTTGTAGAAAGAGGAAATGATCACCAGTTGAAATATTTATTTATTTCATTTTAATTTATTTAGTTTTTGCTACCATTTCAAGACCCCTGGCAGATTCAGCTCCTCATCAGCTTCCGTCCTCCATCTTAGCTCAGCAGAAGCGCTCATTTCCTCTCAGGCAGTAGTTGACCTACATTGGACACCTATAGGACGTCGAGTTTGATGGGATGTTTTTCCAGTTGGGATTCAGATGAACTGCTGACTCAGTTAATACAGCTGAAGTACTCTCAACAACCCTCATTTATTTCATTCATTAAGAGTCTGAAGTCATCTGGTGTGTGTTGGCATTTGCAAGACATTTGTGTTCAACTATGAGCACTTTTGGATCTGTAGATAGACTAGATATAGGCCTATATATAATTTTATTTTTGCACGATATTTTAATGATGTACAACTACTCTGATTTTTGTCATATTTTGTATAATTTAAGGTTAACAGATTAATTTGATTGTTTTATTATTTAATTAATATAATATACAGTTGTGGTCAGAATTATTGGCACCCTTGATCAAAGATGACTGTAAAAATAAATCTGCATTGTTTATCCTTTTGATCTTTAATTCATAAAATTAGCAAAAATCTAACCTTTCATTGAAGTAAAATAATTGAAAGTGGGGAAAAATCACATTATGAAATAAATGTTTTTCTGCAAAACACGTTGGCCACAATTATTGGCACCCCTAGAATTTTTTATGAGTAAAATATCTCTGAAGTATATTCCCATTCATATTTACATTTTTTAGCACACCAGGGTGATCATGAAAGTGTCCAGCCATGACTTCCTGTTCCACAGGAGTATAAACATGACGAAACAGAAAGGCCAAATTCCCGTAATCATTCATCACAATGAGAAAAACCAAAGAATATAGTTCTGATGTGCAGCTAAAGATTGTTGAGCTTCACAAAATAGAAAGTGGCTGTAAGAAAATAGCTGAAGCATTGAAAATCCCCATTTCCACCATCAGGGCAATAATTAAGAAGTTCAACATGTTACAAATCTGCCTGGAAGAGGACGTGTGTCTAAATCGTCCTAATGCGCGGTGAGGAGGACAGTTTGAGTGGACAAAGACTCTCCAAGGATCACAGCTGGAGAATTGCAGAGATTAGTTGAGTCTTGAGTCTCAGAAACCCTAAAAAAAATTATCAAACAGCACCTACATCCCCACAAGCTGTTCGGGAGGTTTTCAAGAAAAATCATCTGCTCTCATCCAGAAACAATCTCCAGCATGTTCAGTTGTCAGACACGACTGGAACTTCAAACAGCTTCTATGGTCAGATGAAACTAAAAAAAGAGCTTTTTGGCAGCAAACCCACCAGATGGGTTTGGTGCACACATGGATAAAAAGTACCCCATGCCCACGGTTAAATATACTGCTGGATCTTTAATGTTGTGGGCCTATTTTTCTGCTGGAGGTCCTGGACATCTTGTTCAGATACATGGCATCATGGATTCTATCAAATACCAACAGATAAAAAATCAAAACCTGACCGCTTCTGCTAGAAATCCAATAATGGGCCGTGGTTGGAACTTCCATCAGGACGATGATCCAAAACAAACATCAAAACCAACACAAAAATGTGTCACTGAGCACAAAACCAAGCTTCTGCCATGATCGTCCCAGTCCTGACCTGAACCCTAAAGAAAATGAGTGGAGTGAACTGAAGAGAAGAAGCACCAACATGGATCTGGAATCTGAAGGATCTGGAGAGATTCTGCATGAAGGAATGATCTCTGATCTCTTGTCAGGTGTTCTCCAAACTCATCAGGCATTATAGGTGAAGACTCAGAGCTGTTATCTTGGGAAAAGGAGGTTGCAGAAAGTTTTGAATAAAAGGATGGCAATAATTGTGTATTTCATGAATTAAAGATCAAAAGGATAAACAATGCAGATTTATTTTTACAGTCATCTTTGATCATATTTACCAAGGGTGCCAATAATTCTGACCACAACTGTAATAGAGTTAATATTAATATATTAAGTATATTAAATATTAAAATATTAATATATATTATTAATATGTTAACTTTAAAAACACCATTAAAATGATCTGCTCATCTTGCTCAACATCAAGTTGATGCTAAAAAACCCCCTGAGAAAATCTGAAATATTTCATTTCATTTCAAATTTAAGGTTAGGATAATGTATTAACTCTAATAACCTGCTAAGTTTGTAGAAGTTGATGCTAAAAAAAGAGAATCTTTTTATTTTATTTTATTTTATTTTATTTTATTTTATTTTATTTTATTTTATTTTATTTTCACTGGCACCATGCCAGCAGCCAATGTTTGTAGAAGTTAATTAGAAACACTTTAGAGATACCTAGCTAAACATTTATTTAATTTTTTTGTTTTATTTTATTTCATTTTATTTTATTTTTCCACTATATTTTAATTAAGCACAATTAATTTACACTTGTGATTATAGCCATATTTTGTATAATTAACAGGTTAATTAGATTAATTAGACATTAATTTTATTTTATTTTATGTATATTTTAATGATATATATATATATATATATATCCTAAAAGAGCATTTGAAAAGTAGCAAAAATGATAACTGTATGGTTAAAAATACTTTCCAAGAGAATGTTTTAATGCAGCCTTTTTATAATAAAAAGAAAAACGTTAATAAAAATCCGCACCTGCTGTATCTGAGGAGCGTCTCATGAGGTTGTTGCAGTGATGAACATCAGCCAGCGTTGTGTCGCCGCCAGCGCTGCGTCCGCTGCTGAGTGATGATTATGTCAGAAGTCTGACGTCCATCAACGACAAGAAGCTGACAGTGAGAAGACCGATCATATCAGGCCGTAACTTAGTTACCATGTTAATGAAATGCTTTGAGCGCTGTGGCAAAATCAACTCTTGACCTTGATGTGTATCTTTCAAAGAAGAACAAATCCATAAGTGATTTTATTAAATACCATCCTCACCGTCAATTCACATGGCTGAAATGATCAAATGAGTCTAACGGCCCACTGAAGTACATCAATATACTTTAATGTCACGCTAAAATCAGTTTGGGTTGACGTATATCATCTGGACTCACTCCTATAGTCCCTTGAAGCAAATGTTTTGCATTAGCGATGGCATAGCTCCCTATACTGCAGCAGAAGTGATGCATTATGGGAACTCGGCCATTCCCCTCACCTGCCCCCTCATTCCGCCCGCAAATTCAATTTCCCTTGGATCATTTCCAATTTATCCAGTGCTGCGATATACACCAATCTTAGCCTGCCAATGCTTCTTTTCAAGGGCGCACACACACACACACACACACACACACACACACAGCCTGGTTAAAAAGACGCTTTAAAGTGGGTGTTGGCTACTGAAAGTTAATTTGGTCGACTTTTAGGAGAACATTAACATATAGATGGCCTAACAGACGTGGCCTAAAAGCCATAAAAGAGTAAACCGAGGCCGACTTCCATGAGCACACACACTCGTACAGCTCTTGTGTTTCACGCACTTTAGTCTCTTGTTTACGTGTCGTTCTGTAACTCTTATTTTAAGGCGTCTGAGAGCCCTTCAGTGTCTCTGACAGCTCTGGATGATGGTAATCCCCGGGACAGGTGCCACGGCACAGGACAAATTGCCGTCCACGCTGCCGTACGGCTTGAGCAAATCCCCTGTAACTGCTAGCGCTTCTCTGGCTGCTTTCACTGCTAAACGTCACAACTTTTTTCCTTAGATGAGCAGATCTTTGGCTAAACATACAGTAACACTGTTGTTTTGATGGTCATATAATGTTAAAGAGAGATTTTCAAGCTCAAAAAGGATACAGAAGCACTATAAACCCTTGTGAAAAAGAAGTACACTTTTAAAAAGAGGAATATATCCACTTTTACATGGTGATTGAACATAAATGTGTCAGCAGTGTGTTATACAACCACCCTATAATGGTAAAAATCCACTCACTCCTTTTTTTATAATTCATCATAAATCATAAACAGTGTCTCACAATGCCTTTGGCGTTTTCTCTATATTGTGACATTAAAATTTAACAGGCCCCGCCCACAACTGGCGACAGAATCTGCCCTATTAGCTTAGCTCCGCCCCTGAGTGAGCTGCACACAGTCCGCCATGTTTATCTCCTCGCTAAAGCAGCTAGTGGAAGCACAAAAATGTCTCAGCTATAAACAATCTAAACGTTCTCTTGTTGCAATGAACACAGAACGTGTTTTTCTATTCCACTGCGCTACTTTTCCATTGCTTTTCTATGTAAACGCGCTAAATGACGTGTTTGATTGTTGCACTCACATTTCACATGCTTTACTCTGTATTCACACGGGGCGTCAGCGTCAACACTTTATGGAGGGTGTGTCTGATGCTTGGTGCTGATGTGACCGTCATAGTGACAACAGCCAATCACATTACTTTCCAGTGTTGCATGAACACAATTGGCTAGCGACGCTCTAGGATATTTGCATAAGGTGATCTGATTGGCTGACGCCTGCGTAGGCGCTTGAAAAGTTCAATGTGCGAAAATGTGAATTACCCTGAATGCATGGGAGAAAAATAAAGACAAGGTAATGTACTGTTTCTCCTGTTTTGTAGGTGTCGGAGTTCCTGAGGCACGAGCTCTGAAGGCTCTGCCCTCTTCTGGAAAGGGGGGCGGGGAGCAGCAGCTCATTTGCATTTAAAGACACACACACACACAAAAACAGAGTGTTTCTGCTTCCACCCATAGGGCATTTAGGCATGGTATAATAAATGATCTGTGGGGTATTTTAAGCTGAAACTTCACAGACACATTCTGGGAACACCAGAGACTTATATTACATCTTGTAAAAAGGGGCATAATAGGTCATAACAGGCATAAAAGTTAAGTGCGAACTGAATGCTTTCTGTGGGTTTTTTACAATTAAATGATAATGTATTATAGTTTAAATGTATATTAAATGCAGAACTTAAGAGTTTTTGACCCACTTAAGTACATCATTATATGTAATTTCATAATTCTTTTTTCTTTGAAATATAGCTAAGTGTATTGACGAATATACTAAGAAGCATTTATGATAAACTAAAATATACTTTAATGTAATTTCTATTGAAACCTGTATTTAAATATATTTGTAATTGCATATTTGTAATGATGAAGTTGCAATTTAGAACATTTAATATATATTAACTTTTTAAAGTAGGTTTTAAAGTAATATTAAATCACACAGTTAAAATTATAATCAAATACTTTACATGTGCTTTAGTATGTTAGTCGACACATCAAATTAAGTGCACTTCTTTAAAGCATGAGAAAAGATTATTAAAACATTATTATTTAAAATGCACTTTAAATTAAAACGTGTCGTACGATAGATTTGTGCAGGAAACAGACTAAATTTAAGTTGATATTCATAGAAAATAAATAAATTTTTCTTTTGGGTCAAATCTTTTAACTAAAAAACATGATATATTATTTGTTCATGAATCATATAAATCATATAGACTACTTTTATGTGTCCTTTTTAAAGCTATAATATCTCATTTGGGGCTTTCTGCATGAGAAACACCAATACGTTCATTAAAATGTATTCTTTTATTTACCACAGAAAAAAGAATGTTTTTGTCACATGGTTTTAGAACAACATGAAGGTAAGTAAATGATGGCAGAATATTCTCTTTTTTTGTGTGTGCAGGATTCCATTAGAACCTGAATGTTAGCAATCGTTTGTCAACATTACACGGCAGCATTGTTTGTAATCCCTGACACCAATTTCAGCTCTGGCTGTGTGTTTGTGTTGATCCGTGCACATATGTCGCTGGAGCTGCCAAGTTCACATTTGACACGGCTCCATCAAACAGTGTTACCAAACAATTTCCCGGAGAGTTAAGCACAGCGTGGCCGTGTCGCGTCGGCGTCGCATGCTGTCGGCAGATACACAGACGGCTGTCTGACTCTGTTAGCTCACCCTGATCTGCGCTAAACATTTGCTAAAAATGACACAAACACGTCATCAACACAAAGACTGAAATGAGAGAAGGGGTTTATTATGGAAATGAAGATTATGTATTTAATTCTAAGGTTTATTTTTACTTCAAAACAAAAAATAGATTTATTCAACTTGATGTTTCTGTGCACTGCAGTAAAAGATATTTTAGAGGAACTTGCATTCACATTTTCATCAGCAATGTTGGCAAACTCAGTGATCTATAAACAGGACAGTTATAGGATTAAAGGGGACATATTATGCCCCTTTTTACAAGATGTAATATAAGTGTCTGGTGTCTCCAGAATGTGTTTGTGAAGTTTCAGCTCAAAATACCCGACAGATCATTTATTATACCATGTTGTAAATGCCCATTTTTGAGTGGAAGTGAAAACATGCTGTTTTAGTGCATGTATCTTTAAATGCAAATGAGCAAAATACTTCTAAAGCATGTTAGTTTTAACATTTACTAATGATTAAAATCAAAAGTTGCATCTGTTAACATGAACAATTAACAGTTTTAGTTTTGTTGACTAACGTTAAGAAGAAACACTTACTGTAACCAATGAATTTCTCATGCACTAATAAATGGGACTTTATTGTAAAGTGTTTACTGATATATTAATACATTGTGAATATATTCATGGCTAAAGTCCATTGTTAGACCCCTGAGTTGTGACTATATATATTAAAAGTCCTTATTTGCTTTTAAAGAAACAGTGACTTTAATTCTGTACCTTTAAAACACCACTTTTGTTTTCAATCTGTTAATCTTTAATTCTATGTTGTGTGTTTGGATTAGTTTGTGTTCTGGGACAGTGATTTTGTCTATATAAGTGTATTTTACCTGTATTGTTTTTGTTTACTCAGTTGTCAGGAGGAAATGACATCACAGATGTGATCGTGTTGGGAGCTGACGATGATCGTTGAAGAAGCTCAATCAGCAGGTTTGGTCAGCTTCTCCAAAAGCATCTAGATTGCTCATTAGTGATGGGAACGTTTACAGACATCGATCACATTAATATAAACTTGTTAAGTAATTCATCAGCTTTGTGAAGGTCACAGAAGCAGGACTCATGATTGTGTTGTGGAACGGCAATTCTAATTTTAGTTTAGTTTAAGTATTTCATCTGGTATTTATATTTTATTTCAGCTTTATTTCAATTAATGTTAATAATAACTCTGTTACAAAGCACAAGATAACATTTGTAAACACCCACACAGAGAGTTTTTACCCCTAAATATTGAATGCATTCTCCTCCTGGAGTCTGTTAAATAACATATTTTATTCATAATACAGTTTGACATCATTTTCATCATCCATGGCGGTGTTTATGCCGCTCTGAGCTGAACTGAATGCAGAATTACACACTCTTAGAAAAAGGTTCAGTGGAGTTATATATAGAACTCTAGAGTTCTTGACGCAGTTTTAAAGAACACTTTATGTCCGAAAGGTTCTATATAAGGAGAAAATTACTGCATTGTCTTATGATATTTTTATGTTTAATGGGTCATTTCAGTTTTTCTAGTGATAAAGTATGTTTATGAGCTGCTTAAGTTAAAAGTACATTAAAACAAAATGAATGAATTAACACTAAATCCATAGAATGATCCCATGATGGAACCCCAATATGAAGCACCTGATGGAACCCTTTAAGATTCCATATAGAATCTTTCCTTCTCAGAGTCGCCTGTTTCTTCCTCAAGATCAGATCGATTGACATTCGCAGCCAAAAGAACAGTAAATCAATACCTGAGACGGCTTATCAATTATGATGGCGCCGCTTTCTTCTGCGAGGGTTTGTTTTAAATGTTTCAAGTGAACTTCGGTTTGTTGATGTTTTAATAACGCTTGGCTTTGATGCTGTAAAATAGGTTTTAAATTAATAAAGCACAACAGAAGATTCCCAGGGTGTGGAGAATATTTCAGGCTGAAATGAATTCTCTCTCTCTCTGTCAGATTGAGATTGAGGCTGTTTGTTGTTCATCAGATCCATTGTGCATCTTTGTTACATTAATATTTATGTGTTTATAGGTGTTACGTCTGTTTGCGATCTTATTTGATTTGCACTGTTCCCAGTTCACTTTCCTGTGTTTGTTCATCTGTTGCCATGGTTTTTGATTGGCCCTTAAGTGTCACACCTGTGTCTGGTTAATCATCCCATTTAGTCCCTAGTGTTTCTCTGTGTATATTTAGGGGCCAAGCACTGAAGGTGTGTAGGCACCTATTGTATCTGTTGGCGTTCTTATTCTTCGTTCTTCTTCTTCTGCTCTAGAAGTCTATGGCAGCCCATAGAACAACTTGCAGGAAAGTTATGAAATTTGGCACACAGATAGAGGACAGTCCCAACATTAACTACCACAAATTTGGTGTCTCTAGATCAAACTCTCTAGCGCCACCACTTGTCCAAAATTTTCACTCATGTTTACGCAAATAACTTTTGAACCATAAGGGTTAGAAACAAAATTCTTTTTCCCTTTGATTTCTTGACTCAATATGATTCAATTGCATTGCAATTGTCATTTTCTGTCATGAAACTATTCCCACCAATAAAATAAAAAACCTACTTTTTCGAACTCCTCCTAGACGGTTGCTCCAAGTCAAATCAGATCATTTTCAGACTATGCTGGCAAAAAGTTATCAAAAGCTTTTTGATGAACCCAACCATTCTCGAATAACGCGCAAACAAATTCGAAGAAGAGCATGCCAAATTGGACGCGAGGCTATATCTCTGCAACACTTTAGCGTATTCTGACCAAACTTGGTACATGTCATCACAAGCATGACCTGAGGCTACATGCTGCGTTTCAGCACAGCGCCACCTACTGGTCCGGAGATTGCAAGAATGGCTATTTTTGCTTATATATTCCAAACAGTTTGTTCAAAAACTGGTCTTGTTAGATTTAGGCCATTTTGGGTGTCGGCCATTTTGCATTTTGTAGCAAAATGATGTATTTTTTGAATGCATTAGCATATCATAACAAAACTCGGTATGGGTCATCAGCATGATGCCCTGAAGGTTCCTGAGAAGTTTCGAGACAGCGCCTCCTAGTGGTGAAATCAAATCTTCATATGCTCATAACTTTTGATGTGGATCTCCTTAGATTCCTGAATCCTTGCCGAGTCCAATGATACCAAACATGCTAGTTTTCACCTTATGCTTTGTGCAACGATGCGATTTAGCATTAAAACAACGTTTGCGAATATCTTTGAAACCGTTAGTCCGAACGAGACGAAACCACCGTAGGAAATTCGGAAACATAGGTCATTGGATTGGCTATAAATGCCAAATGCCAAATTTAGTGATATATTTTCACTAAATTTGATGCTTATTTATGGGCACATTATTTATGTTGGTGACGCTGAACAAAATATTCAATTGCCACTAACAATAAAGTATATGAAATAAAATGCAATTTTTTGCTGATGATTTTACTTCTTGCTTGCTTCTTTGTGCTTGTGCTTGGCCTCTTAATGACTGCTTGCAGCTATATTTAGCCTTGTGTTTGTTTCAGTCTTGGTCAGATCTAGTCTATTATAAGTGGTTGTTCTGTTCATTGTGCTTTTGTGTCCTGTATTCCTGAGAAATATGACTTTGAGTTTGATTTGATTGCGAATAGATTCAGCCTTTATTTTCCATCTTTTATTCAACCCCTTGCTGACAATGCCAGTGCATTGCTATACAGTTGCTAGGGTGTTCTGGGCGGTTGCTAGGTGATTGGCAAAAACCATATTAACGGATCGCATAAAAAAGTAATACGGGTTTGAACAAAGACTTAACCTATACTGTAAAAAAAAATATTTAAAAGTGGAAGACTATAAAAAAAATGCTACTGTAAAAACCTGTTATTTGGTTAAAGTAAATTCCCTTGCTATATACATTTGTTACATGTAATTTTACAGTAAAATACTGTTAAATTTATAGTTTTTGGAACAAAAATGTATCTTATAATTTATAATTTTATGTTTTTTTACAGTGTTGGTATGAATCTCTGATGATTTGACTCAGCAAACACTGCTTTTTATGATTAATGATTGTTTCCAAACGGGTTTCCCAAATGCTTTCCCAATATTGCATTGATTGGATAAACAGTCTTACTAGCATGCAGTGTTATTTTTTATTTTAATTTTAGTTAAAGTTTTAGTAGTTTTGTTGTGTGTTTTTGTCATTTTGATAATGTCCAATTTTTAATTTTTTTTATTTAAGTTAAAAGTTAAACTAAATGAAAATGAGACATGTGTTGGCAACTAGCTGAAATAAAATAAGTTTAATTTTTTTTTAAATATTTTATTTTATTTCAGTTAACATTTTTTTAATAACCCTGGTATTTTATCATTCATATCCACACCTCATTTATAAGAATAGAAGTATAAAATGTATCAAAAGAAGTGCCATTTGAGTTTTTCTTTGCAAATTTCTTTCTTTAAATAACCAAAGCTGATGTGTGAAGTGCTCAAAAAGGCTTGTATTTTTGAATTGCAAAAAGTTTGATCAACAAAAGCGCTCTATCCTCATCATTAAAGCCTGTGTGGATTTTACAACAGCAGTTATCAGAGATTTAATGTTGAACGGTTTGACTTTGATCGGAGCACAGCAGGGACTGCTGCAGTTTTCCGGGCATCCCGCCCAAGACTTAAATGAAGGTAAAAAGTCTTATGAAACAATGTGCCAAAAAATATGATGGAGATTTATAAGATATTGAGTTGTTATTTTCTAAATTTCTCTCTTATGATTAGATATATCTCCAATCCACTTTGCATTACAGCATTCATGATACAGAGTAATTACTTTAGTGAGCAATTTAGACTGATTGCTTTATTGATTAAGTCCTTTAACATGATTACATGAGCGGAGTAATTCAAAATAATCTCTTATTATTTTATTGTGGTGCTTCTTGTAATTGTTGGTACACTTGATTATTGTTATTGCTGTTGCAAATAATTCTAACATTTAATATGTGTTACACAGATATTGCAATGTTAAGATAACTATTAAAACACCCCACGAGACTTGTGCAAATTGTTCAGATATTGCATATGAAAAGGCAACTGCTAATTATTGCATGTTTCATTATGTTAAATATTAAATAGTGGCTAAATATTAAATATTGGAGTTAATGTAAATGCCACTGGGGTTTTGTGATTTCAAATAAAGTGAAAAATGAGGGAAATATCTTCAGTGTTTGGACACTTTGCATGCCTCTTCTCCCTCTTATATTTGTATCTCTGTGAAAATGTGCATCTCGCTCTCTTTTTAATGAAATAAGGTACTGATGAAAAAGCAGTGCAAATATTCTGTGTAAATTTAATACTAATGTTGGACCTCAGAGAAACGCTGGAGGAAAGTTTTTAAAAGCCCATATTATGCAAAGTCTTGATGTTGTTTTTGGGCTCTACTAGAACAGGTTTTCCTGCTTGAATGTTGATTATTTTCCTCATATTCTCCATTGTTCAGCTCCTCTCTTCCCAGTCTGTCAGTAACGCTCTGTTTAGTTCCTGTCTCTATGAAGCCCCTCCTTCTGAAAAGCACAATGTGCTCTGATTGGTCGGCTGGAGCAGTGTGTTGTGATTGGTCATTAGGGAAATGTCCCACCCCTTTATTATTTAAATGATGACAGAATAAATTGAGTGAATTAACCCTTTCATGACGCCATTGAGCAGTGTGTTTTTAGCGTTAAATCCAGAGTTTTGTTATGTGATGTGTTAAGTGTGAGTGTTAATGTCTTTGGCTCAGTGTTACAGCAGGAGCTCTTCTGGAAACGAGCGCCGAACTGTTTCTAACGGCTCCGACGAACACTACGAGCTAATGATGTATTTTCTGTCACGGTCGGACCTGTTCTCCGCTGTTAATGTCCGCTGGAGCTTTTCCAGAAGCGTTTTTACCTGCTGCTCTGTTCTACACAGACAAATGGAGCCTCGCCTCACGAGTGGCTTTTAACACAGATCAATTCTTGCTTTCCACTTCCATTATTGTTGCGTTTTAAGCCTGGAGAGGGTGAATCTGTGGCCAAAGATAGAGACAGACGGCTGAGGCATGTCCCGCAATCGTACCTGCCATTAGTGTTGAAAACAAGTGCATTTGCACAGAGATGATCACTAATGTCCTTTACACAAAAACACCATTTCATTTGATTTTTTCTTTATCAAAATAATGTCTTTATTACTCATTATCTTTCTAACCACCTGTCCTCAATACATGAGTGATATGCAAAATAATATTTTTCACTACCAAACACCATTTTTCTGCAATTAAGCAAACCTTTTTGGGTGTTATTCCAAAATGTTGTTTTTTTTATGTATGTACAACTGTGCTAGGTAACCATGTGCTGATTAGCATCTTTGAGCTAGGCTCAAAAGTATCTAAAATGGTCACTACCGAAACGTCACCATGTTTCGGTCGTGACTGTTGCGGTAGTGACATCATTGTTTTGGTAGTGACAAAAGGGAACATGATCATTTATTTGTGGGAAATAAAATATTAGTAGTTACGCAAATCATTAGTGTTTTAGTATGCAAGTTAAAATTCTGTAATGTGATGTTGTCGCTACCAAAACATTACTGTCACTACTGAAAATGTGCAGTCATGACCGAAACATGGGATGTTTTGTCAAAAATAAAGTATATTGAATGATCAACTAAGACGTTTTTATAGTGTTTGGTTCAATGTATATTCAAACTAATGAATTCTTCACTTTGAAATCAGGATGATAAACTTTATGCCTTTTACAAAGAAAGATTGGATCCAAAATACAACAAATCTCATAAATTACACTTGAAATATTAATAAAATTGTAATTGTTATTGCTTTACCCGTGAAAACTTTTTAATAAAATAGCAAAAAATATATTTACAAGGTAAATGTAAACAAAATCTTAATAGGTCAATGTAACCCTTCTTAATAAATTATTTATTATTGTGTTTCGGTAGTGACAAATTTGGGGAGAGGAAAAATATTCCAAAACTTTCTGAAAATACAATATGAGAATTAACTGAACAATTACTAGAAATGTGTACCTTGGATATTATACAATTTGCATACCTACAAAATTTGTGGAAAAGGACATTTTTTCAAGATGTCTCCATATCTGACTTCTGTAGAATGGCCCATATACAAAATATAGGGGGTCAGTGAGATTTTTTAAATGTTTTTTTTCTGCTCACCATCAAAAGTGACGTAAAAATTGTGAAATATAATTTAAAACAGCTGTTTTCTATGTGAATATATGTTAAAATGTAATTTATTCCTGTGATCAAAGCTGAATTTTCAGCATCATTACTCCAGTCTTCAGAGTCACATGATCCTTCAGAAATCATTCTGATATGATGATTTGATGATCAAGAAACATTTCTGATCATTATCAATGTTGAAAACAGTTCAGATTTTTGTGCAAATGAATTCAGATTATTTTATTTAGTTTTGAATGCTGTTCAGCTCCATTTCTCAAGAATCAGTGGCTTGTTGTGAATACGCATTAACTATGAACTCTAGTATGGTCTGAACGCATGAAAGCCTAACCTTGTCTGCATCGTTCATTGGGGAATCGCTGTTGTGTGACTTTGCTCGAATCGAGCAGCACGGCATGTTTTATTCATACTGATTTCTCGCTGTTCTGCTCAATCAAAATCTCTGATCATTTGTGAAATGAAATGTGACATCAGCAGCGGCAGAAATAGATCCTCACCTGTCACAAACACTAATTGTCTCAGTGGTGATTGTGAATCCTGGTACCATGAAATGGCTTGTTTTCTTTGTTTCTTTATTTTATCCTGCAGATCACATTCTCGCTGCCCGCTTTCTTCTTGTCCTTCTCTGAGGTCTCTCAAACAAACAAAGACTTCTGTTTCCCAGTGGATAATTTTATTTTATCTACTTTTCACTTCTTTTCACCTTGTTTACACAGGATGATACACTAAAAACATCTGAGTTTTGGTTTCTTCCAAATGAAAACTGCATCAACTTCTCATTTCTTTCATTTCTTTTGCAGTTTTCACTTGAACGAAACCAACAGTCTTGGTGAGATATTTTAGTGTGTAAACAAGGCGAAAAACAGTGAAAATTTGAAAGTAAAATTAGGCATTGGGAAACAGAAGTCTTTGTGCTAAACAGTGAAATCATAGTGAATTCATTTAGTAGCAATAGAGTGCAACAGTTGGGTTCTGGAAGTAAAAACTGATTTTGAACGATAACTCATAAACCTTTAAAGACAGCCTACTGTGAGCTACGAGGTTGTTAATTAATGGTATTTTCTTCTGCTGAAGCCATAAGCCCACATTATTTCAGCTTATTTTTAAAATAATTGTGTTTAACAGTGGAATTCCTGGTGAAAAACTACATTACCCATGATGCTGTGCAGAAAATGACGCCAATCAGAGTCGAAAAAAGCAAAATGCGCCAAAAGAGCTCTTTAGCTCCGCCCACTCACACGAATGACTTAATCGTGTCGATCTCCCTACGCTCTCAAAATACTGAAATGTTTGTATATATAATCATATATTTTGCAATAAACTTAAAATATGAAAAATGAATTGATTGAAAATTCGAACTTGCATTAGGCATTTACATTTTTTTATAAACATTTGTAATATGCATTTACAGTTTTTTTTATTGTCAATACTCTTTGTGCCAATCTCCAAACAAATCATCAAATGATTTTAAGCATATATAAACAGGTATAAAATAATAACATCATTGACTTATAGAAGACATAAAATCAAAAAGTAACTTTTTCACAATGGAAATAGACATATGGAAACATTTTTCAAGCTCAAGTCTTTATAATACAATGAAAATTTATTATGTTATTTTCATACATTTTACTATAATTTAATTGAACTGATCATTCTTAAGGTATAATTTACACGATTGACAAAAAATATTGTGGGTATCAAGTCTTCACTGAACATATATTGGACATTCAGGAATTTTATTTCCATTTGGTTATATAACGTATGCAACCATTTAAAAAAAAATGAGGTCAGTAATTAAATAAAAAAAAAGAAATTAACACTTTTATTCATGAAGGACGCATTAAATTGATCAAAAGTGACACTAAAGACATTTATAATGTTACAACAGATTCTATTTCAAATAAATGTTGTTCTTTTGAACTTTCTATTCATCAAAGAATCCTGGACAAATACATTGAAGACTGGAGTAATGATGCTGAAAATTCAGCTTTGATCACAGGAATAAATTACACTTTACTATATATTCACATAGAAAACAGCTGATTTACATTGTAATAATATTTCACTGTTTTTACTGTATTTTTGATCAAATAAATGCAGTCTTGATGAGCAGAAGAGACTCTTTTTACAAACCCCAAACTTCTGAATGATACTGTATATTTAGTATTTGATAATGTGCAAGTTGTACGTTACACTACTGTAACGTGTTATATAGCACTCATAAGCGAGACATGAAATGTGTTATACTTTCCCATTAAATGAACTGATTCGACTGAACGCCATTCTGCTGATTAAACCAAATGCTCTCATTTCATGTCACAATAATCTTTGTGTTTTGAAAGAATGATCTGTGTTAAATTTGGTGGTCGTCTGAAAATGCAGCACTTGTTAAAACAGTCCTGAAGTGACTGAAAATCTAAAACATTCTTTTCAGAATTAAACAATTTGCTTTGGAATACTAAGTAACACAAGTATGTTAAATAAATGAAAATGCTCTCTCTCCAAAAAATAAATCTCACATTCTTCAAAGAAAGCACCTCATGGTTTCCACCATGAAGCAGCATCTCTCCATCTGTGACCTCAGACAACCTTCAGTCAGGAATTATTCAACAAAGCAAAAGAGAGAGAGGGCTATGAATGAGAGGGAGTTCATCCATTCAGCTTCTGCTGGGATCAGCACACCGGACACGGCAGACGTCCATGTCAGCTCGTGTTAGAGGTCCACCGTTACCAAGAGACCAAGACCACTTTCACATTCTCATGAATAACAAGAATACCAGAAAGAGAAATCCACTCATTTCTGACAAATAAAAGCCTTAGTTAGTTAGTTGAGTTCTTATTTGAACATAAACAACATCTGCAAAGTTACGAACAAACGAGGGTCAATTCAACGCTGGATTTGCACAAAAGATTAACATGACGGCACATGCTAGTGGATGAGTTGAATCAACTCCACAGCAACCACATAAATGTATCCACTAACAGTTCAGAAACGTCCAGTTTCATTCTAAAAGTTGTAACTTCTTCCTGAGTCTTTCCATCAGTGTCGACTCCGGTTTGAACAATGTAAGGATGAACACCGTTACTGACAATCCTCATTTTAGCTGCGTGAGATTCTCCAGCTTTGTTGTTGTTGAGCGACCGAAGCGTGAGCAGTTAAAGCTCCGCCCTCTTCTGGAAAGGGGGCCGGGAGCAGCAGCTCATTTGCATTTAAAGGGACACACACAAAAAAGCGTGTTTTTGCTCACACCCAATTAGGGGCAAATTTGACAAGCTATAATAAATGATCTGTGGGGTATTTTGAGTTGAAACTTCACAGACTTATATTACATCTTGTGAAAGGGGTATTATAGGTTGCTTTTAAATAGTCTATGATCTATAAATCTTATCTGTAGCAGGTTACCTCAAAAAGGAAATATTAATAACTATTCATAACTTATGATTATTTGGATCATTTAATCGGATTAACTTGATGTAGCTACATTACATTACAATCAATCAGTCAGTTCGTTCTGTGAACACTCAGTATTGATTATTAATTAATTCTAAGTAAAGGATATTTTTCATGACCTCAGAAAAATAATTCTTTCTTAGCATTTACAGCACTTAGAGCGTGTAACAAGATTGATCATTTAAGTGACAATTTATTTGCAGGCAGGAAGTTTTATTGACTAAATCATGAACACATAACTTAACTGACAAACACATACACACACACACAAATCACACGTACATGGGTAAAATGAAAAATGATAGAATGAAACCGGAAGTGGGAACAGGGAATGAAGCTATGGAAAAGAGTCATTAAACCAGGAAAGAACCATCAGCGTATCATTTCAAAACACCTCATCAAGAGGGTTTTACTGCTTATCCTAAAACCTCTGTTTAGTGAAAAGATTCGATACTTGCAAGCCTTGCAGTAGCAGCCGCCTGTCGTTCTGAACAGGTTCTTGGTGATTCTGTGAATCGATGGTGTTGAAGTTGCAATCGATTTCTCCTGTGTTGAATGAAGAAATGATGACGAACTTGCATGGTTAGTTTGACTCTTGTAGTGGGGAAAGAGTTCTCTCTCTCTTCTAGATAAGCACATGGCTGGGGTGCAGGTCGAGCCGGAGAGGCCACAGAGCAGCCAGTAGCTACAGAGAATCAGTCGGGATCAAGAGAGTGAGGCAGAGCTGTGTGTCGCTCTTTAAAGTCAAGGAGAAGTCACACCTCTTAGGGTTGACCTGACCAATGAGAAAGGTAGAATTTCTAAGTGGGAAATTCCTCTTTGTGTTTCTAGCAGGGCCTTTGCATATGTAACTGGCTGGGTTGTTGAAGAAGAAACTATTAAAGATTCTTGTCATATTAATATGTTGCACAGGTATCGACATATCATATACACAAGCAGTTCAATCTTCAAAACACAAACTCATAGACCCCAAACTTGGTATAGGTGAGGTTGCATTAACCACTGGTTCTTATCATAAAATATGCATAAAACAAAATACCATACAAAAGATACTACACAAGACAGCCATAATCATACACACAATGTCCTGGGATTCATGTTCCTTTATAGAACAGTTTGTCTATAAATTGAGGCAGAAGAGTCTGTTTTTACACTGTGGCCTGATTCGAGTGAGTTTGGAGCAGGGTTCTGCATTCTTTTAAGTCGTAAACACCATGGCAACCAGGGGCATTTGTTGCAGTTTTTGGGGGATGGTTCACAGACCTTTGTTGGGAGAGTGAGTTTGCTGAATTATTCATTAACTATAATGAATAATTTGTGTGTCTGATTGGTCTAGATGCTACATATCTTACCATTGAAGGACATTATTCCTGTGCGACGCTCCTGTTATTTGAACAGCAGTTTGTTGTTTGGCGTCTTAATGAACTGTAGAATATAAATGAACACAAGAACATGGACAGGACCTTGAAGGAGTCGGATGTTTGTTTTTTTCTACATTGGTTCTTGACTCGTCATTGATTTCTCTCTCATTAATGGTCATTTGTAGCGACTCACACACGCCTCTGGCTGTTTGCCACTGCAGCAGTTCCCTTCTGACGTCTTTAGTTCTCTGAAACTCTCCCGACCCTCATTTAATTCCTTCAAACAGACTGACTTCCAATCAGCCTCGTCCTTATGCGCTCTCACTGTCTCTGTGTTTAGTCGATTCATAAATCATCTCATTCATATTCATATAGGTGTGATTCTCAAACAGAGCCACTACTGACTACCTGAAATCAACCTGAAAGATCATTTAAATTATGTTTTATCTGTGAAAACATTCATAACTTGTCCTGGAATAAAGGAATATGCCCTGGAATATGACTGTTTTGATTGATTGATTGATTGATTGATTGATTGATTGATTGATTGATTGATTGATTGATTGGTTGATTAGTTGGTTGGTTAATTGGTTGGTTGGTTGGTTGGTCGATTGATTGGTTGGTTAATTGATTGGTTGGTTGGTTGGTTGGTCGATTGATTGATTGATTGATTGATTGGTCGGTTGATTGGTTGGTTGATTGATTGATTGATTGATTGATTGATTGGTTAATTGGCTGGTTGTTTGGTTTGTTGATTATTTGACTGATCGATTGACTGATCGATCAATTGATCAATTGGTTGGTTGGTTGATTGATTGATTGATTTATTGACTGATTGCTAAATTGATCGATTGATTTGTTTATTGATTGATTGAAAAGTTTCCTAATCGTTGGACTTACACAAGATGTTAGCTTTTAAGTGATAGCTATTTTTAAGTGATAAAAATAAAAGTTGAATAAAAATAAAATTGTTTAACAATTAATTGTTTCCGAATCAAAATATTCAAATATTATACAATAATATATATAATATTTACAAAAATATAATTAAAATATTTTTTTTAATTTTACTTTTATTTTATTAAATTATAAAAAAAATAAATGAAATATATTACCATAGTAAAACTACTGTATTGCAAAATAAAAATGGAGTATTTAATAATTATGATTATTATTTTTGTTATTATTAGTAAATACTCAATTTTTAGTTTGCAGACCAACAGTAACATTTAAATTCTAATATTTATGGCTGTCTTGATAAAAAAAGTCAATTGTTCTTTAAAATGCTTCATGTGATGTTAATGACAGCAATATTGGGGACAGAGATTCTTTGTCATGAAAAAGTGATGGATTTTACACAAATAATGAATAAAATAAAAAAAAAAGAATTCATTCAGTGTTCTTCGTGGAACATTTGATTTTACAGCTTTACAAAATAAAGACAATTCTAACGACTTTAAAAATGAAGAAAAAAAGGTAACATTTTACAATAGGGTTCCTTTTGTTAAAATTAGTTAACATGAACTAACAATAACAAATACTTTCCTTAAAAACCAAAAAAGAAGTAATGAAAGAGACACAATAAAACAAATGTTTAAAGCTATTATTATCTATCCTTTAAAAATAGCACTACATGAAAGATGCAACATTTCACTGTAGGAGAAAGAAAAGCTCAGACTTTGGTGGAATGAGCACAATAAAAGCTTCGGTTTATAATATGACTCTCTATATTCTGTGTTCTGGAGTTATGAGGAACAGATTTCAATTAAGTCATTGACTGAAAATCAGATCCGTGTGCATATTTAAACCTGGCACATTTTGAATATACAAATGCACAAGGGTTTAAATAAGCAGAAATGCAACTAAGGATTCAAAGCTACACTGTAAAATGATTTTTCAAGGCTGTAAGTAAAACAAAGATTATTGAAAATACTACAGCAAAAATATATTTTCTATCTTGTTTTCCAGTTCAAATATCTAAACATTCTTATTTGCTGAGCTTATTTTCAGTCTTGTTTACTGAAATATTGATTAAAATGAAGTGAGCTTATTCTTAAAACGAGAACAAATATCTGCCAGTGTGGTCAGAAAAACAAAACTGTTGATTTTTAACAGTTAAGTGAGTTGATTTTAGCAGATTTTTTTTCTTGTTTTAAACACAAACTTACTTAATTTTGATACTTTTTCAGAAAACAAGACTTAATATCTTAAGCAATTTTGCTTGTCAAGTACATTTTGTTTTAGATATTTTTAATAGAAAACAAGACAAAAATACTAAGCAGGATAAACATTTCAATCTTTCACTTCCAAGATACTTGCTGTTTCTTTGAAAATTTTCAATTTCTGAGTGATAATTGTAAATATAGACTGTAATATAATGTAATAATGTAATGAAACTATGTGAGCGGTTTCTTTTACATCAGCAGTAAGCGATTAGTTTCTCCAATCACAGCCGTCTCACGCTGATGATGTAATCGTACCGTTACTGGCGTGGGCGGCAGTAATGAAGAGCTGTCAGGAGTTTTACTGTCATCATTAATTACAGAAACATTCAAAGTGCTTGAAAGGTTTTTAGTGGGCCAATAAAGTTAATTTATCACAGCCTGTATTTGAGTGACATTTAGCATCGTGAAATGCCAAACACACTTGAGCTGAACGCTGACTGTGTGTGTGTGTGTACGTCATGGCTTACATGTCACATCTCTCACACACACTATATACACTACTGAGTGCACACTCGAAAGTCTGCACACACTCAAAGACAAAGAATAACAAAGTCGGCCTCCCGCAGGGGCCTGTCATCTCAACACAAGACATCCAGAGCAAGAGGATACAGACTGAAAGATTTCAAACTGAATATCTCCACAAATAACAGAGAGACCCAACATGAACTGAATTCTGATGAGTCTAACAGAAACATTACACTTTTGAAAAGAGAATAGAATAGAATAGAATAGAATGTGCATTCAAGTTAAGATCTCTTCTGCTCACCAAGGCTGCACTTATTTGATCAAAAATACAGTAAAAATAGTGAAATATTTTTACAATTTAAAATATCTGTTTTCTATGTGAATATATAGTAAACTGTAATTTATTCCTGTGATCAAAGCTGAATTTTCAGCATCATTACTCCAGTCTTCAGTGTCACATGATCCTTCAGAAATCATTCTAATATGCTGATTTGATGATCAAGAAACATTCATGATTATTATCAGTGCTGAATACATTTGGATTTTCAGGATTCTTTGATGAATAGAAAGTTCAAAAGAACAGCATTTATTTTAAATGTCTTTACTGTCACTTTTGATCAATTTGATGCATCCTTGATGAATAAAAGTATTAATTTAATCTTACTGACCCCAAACTTTTGAACAGTATAGTGTATATAACATTAGATTATATACTCCAGTTGCTGAGAAAATCAAAGATCTTGTTTTGCATTTACAGGCTTGTATCAACATAAGTCATTTCAACTTTGTTGTGTAAAAGAGTCCTTGTGAAAATGTTATATGGCAGCGTTGCAGAATCTGAGGCAGAGATCACTTGTTAAAGCTCAAACAGCCACTGCCAGACATAATTAGACATTAAACATTTTATACATAAGGTCTAGTTTTTACAGCCACAGTTTTTACTTTTACTGTCCACTATACCTGCGGCCAAGTTCTTAAACGAGAAGTGGGTCATTTCTCAAAGAGAACTGCTGTTTTCAAAAAGATCTGTCATTGGTCGGAAAGATAGAAAGCCCCGCCCCAAACTCACACCATTGGTTGAGACAGTACTGCTGTGTCGAGATGTTTTGAAAACAGTCAGTTTTTGGGGAAACTATTAAGCTGAGACAGGAGGAAAAAAATGACACACTTCACTTTTAAGTTCTTTTTTTAAATTATTGTCCTTAACTCTTTCCCTGCCAGAGGAAATCATGACTATAATCAAATGTGCATAAGCAATGCTTTTATCGCTTGTTTCTGCTCCTTTTTCACCTGTGTTTTGATCTGGAGATACTCTACTCTTTCAGGAGATGTGTAATAGCGCCCCCTACCATATAACAGTGGAAACACAAAGATTCTGTCTATGGCAGGGAAAGAGTTAAAAGAAGTCAGCAACCAAACAATCCAGTGACTGCTTTTCCCTTTTATTCATTCACAAAACATTCTTCCTGCTATCTGCTTCTGTCTTCCACAATAGTCAAAAGTGAAAGTTGTTCTGTCTCAAAGGGATGATATTGAATTATTTCTCTTAGATGGATTGGAAACCACAAATAAATCGAGCCGAACCTGAGACAAAGTGAGACGTGAGACAAAGCCGCCAAGTCAATATAAAGTTATATCCACTTTATAATTTCCTGTCGGGTCTGTAACCAGAAGTAAATCCGTGTAAAACAGCAGTAGAAACACAAAAGAACATATTTTGAAAGTCAAAACTGAATCCTACTGAGACATTTTTGAGTAAAAAAATCTCAGTAACACTTTACAATAAGGTCCTATTAGGTAATGCATTAAGTTAACGCAAATTTTAAACCCTCAAGAAAGTCTTTCATTGTAAGTGTGCTGATGCATTTGATTTTTGTTTGTTTTCATAAACTGAGAGACTACAGTAAAATTATACTGTAGATGCTCCCTTAAGCTTATTTTCATTTAATTAACCTAGAATTGACAACCCTTTCATCATTTACTCACCCACATCGTTCCAAAACTGTATGACTTTCAATAAGATCTTAAAAAAAGGATTTTATTGGCATTTATGGTTCCATATGGAACCTTTTTAAAAGATATATTTATTAAGCAGATTTATAATTACAATTTACAGTATGCATGACATACATGACAAACATCATCACAGCCTGCTGTTTTATTTTTAGATTAATAAAATTATGCAAACAACAAGAACAGCCCCATTACACCTTGAAGAGGGAGGAAGGAAGCCAGAAAAGAGGGAAGAAAGAAAGAAAGAAAGAAAGAAAGAAAGAAAGAAAGAAAGAAAGGAAGCCAGGAAAGAGGAAAGAAAGAAAGAAAGAAAGAAAGAAAGAAAGAAAGAAAGAAAGAAAGGGAGGAAGGAAGGAAGACAAGAAGGAAAGAAGCAAGGAAAGAAAGAAAGAAAGAAAGAAAGAAAGAAAGGAAGGAAGCCAGGAAAGAGGGAAGAAAGAAAGAAAGGGAGGAAGGAAGGAAGGAAGACAAGAAGGAAAGAAGCAAGGAAAGAGGGAAGAAAGAAAGAAAGAAAGAAAGAAAGAAAGAAAGAAAGGAAGGAAGCCAGGAAAGAGGGAAGAAAGAAAGAAAGGGAGGAAGGAAGGAAGGAAGACAAGAAGGAAAGAAGCAAGGAAAGAAAGAAAGAAAGAAAGAAAGAAAGAAAGAAAGAAAGAAAGAAAGAAAGGGAGGAAGGAAGGAAGGAAGGAAGGAAGGAAGACAAGAAGGAAAGAAGCAAGGAAAGAGGAAAGAAAGAAAGAAAGAAAGAAAGAAAGAAAGAAAGAAGCAAGGAAAGAGGGAAGAAAGAAAGAAAGAAAGAAAGAAAGGGAGGAAAGAAGGAAGGAAAAAAGGAAGGAAGGAAGACAAAAAGGAAGGAAGGAAAGGAGGAAGACAAGAATGAAGGAAGGGAGGAAGGAAGGAAGGAAGGAAGGAAGGAAAGGGAAAAGAAAGAAAGAAAGACAAGAAGGAAGGAAGGAAGACAAGAAGGAAGGAAAGAAGGAAGGAAGGAAGCAAGGAAAGGGAAAAGAAAGAAAGAAAGAAAGAAAGAAAGAAAGAAAGAAAGAAAGAAAGAAAGAAAGAAAGAAAGAAAGACAAGAAGGAAGGAAGGAAGACAAGAAGGAAGGAAAAAAGGAAGGAAGGAAAGAAGGAAGGAAGGAAAGAAGGAAGGAAGGAAAGAAGGAAGGAAGGAAGGAAGAAGTGGAAGACAAGAAGGAAGGAAGGAAGAAGGGAAGAAAGGAATAAGGGGTATGAAGAACCTTTATTTAAATGTTCTTCACACTAAGAAGAAAGGATCTTTTAAGAACTGATCACTGAAAGATTCTTTTGGGAAATAAAAAGGCTCTTCTGACATCAGTGTGAAAACACAAGCTTTATTTTTAAGAGTGTAGAGTTCATAATAGAAGTAGCAACGTCCAATTTCTGAACAAATCATTTGCTTTTTTCAGTGCATCACTGCAGAAAACTGTCTTGAATGATTTCCTCGTGAATTTGACTCATTTGACTCTCAGGTTCAGCTCAATGATCCATTCACAGCACCGAACAGCTCCAGGGGAAGATTAGCAGTAAATGTGGGAATGTTCCTCACATAACGCTCACGTCACACGGAGCACCTTTTGAATCCGTTTTATGTCCAACCTCTTGTGAACTAACTTGTGAGCAGTACAGTTCTTAAAAGTTCCAGATGACAAAAAGTCATACAATGAGGGCAAGTAAATGATGACAGAAAAGTCATTTTTGGGTGAACTATCCCTTCAAACTTCCACCGAACCCAAAACATTCCCTTCTGACACCTGTATTTTCAGCACAGCTGTTGTTTGCTTTCAACCAGGACAGAGTTCAGCCAATCTCACCCACATTTAAACACGAGCTCCAGCTCAGAGAGAGCGTGCGCACCTCTGCAGACTCCAGCTGCTGGCGGGAGCCCAAACAGTGTTAGTGCGACACTAATGCGGCTAAATGAAGCGCAGGGAAGCTTATTTATGTTTGCTTTGACGGAGGAGGAGTCTATTCTGTCTTCATAAGGTACTTTAAGGCGGCTGCCCGAAGCAAACGACTCCAAAAACCAACACCATAAAGCTAAATTGAACAAACATTAAACCTCTGATTGGAATTAACAGGCCTTCCCTGGATTCAGGATTCTGATTGGATAGCTTAAAGAAGGAATAAACCTGCCACCATTAGGTTCACAAACAGTCGGTGTAATGGACGTGTTACCTGATGAGAGTCTAAAATCTCCTGCCTTCCCAAGAGTCGGATCATTGATTTCATTGGGCCAACTCAAGCTAAATTAATAAAAAATATTATGTTCTGATACTTCAGATTTCTAACATGAACCAATCAGCTGAGCTTTAAATACCATGTGACTAACCACAGGAAAATGATGTCATGATTGGCCACCACAACACACAGAGCTGCAAACCCTAACAGGGAGAAAAATTTAATTTTATGCTTTTAACAAACCTAAAATAAACAACATGGTGAAATAATGAAATATTTGAGATGCATGAATTTTTTTAGTCAGAATATACACTACTGCTCAAAAGGCTGGGGTCGGTAAGATTTTCTTCTGATCATCAAGGCTGCATTTATTTGATCAAAAATACAGTAAAAATGTGAAATATTATTACAATGTAAAATAGCTGTTTTCTATGTGAATATATAGTAAAGTGTAATTTATATCCAGTGATCAAAGCTGAATTTTCAGCATCATTACTGCAGTCTTCAGTGTCACATGATCCTTCAGAAATCATTCTGATATGATGATTTGCTGCTCGAGAAACATTTATGATTATTATCAATGTTGAAAACAGCTCATATTTTTGTGGAAACTGTGATACATTTTATTTTTCAGGATTCTTTGATAAATGGAAAGTTCAAAAGAGCAGCATTTATTTGAAATAGAAATCTTATGTAACAATGTAAAAGTCTTTACTGTCACTTTTGATAAATTTGCTGCCAATATAAATGTTATCATGGTTTTGACATTAATAAAACTTTTTTTTTTATTTTTTTTATGTAATTTAATTTCTATATCTCATGGGTTTTCAATCATTAAGATGTCATTGACCCCAAAATATCATCATCCTTGTGTGAGGGACTGCCATCATAAAATATAAAAGGCATCTATCTTTTATAAACACCCAATTTATGCACTGAAAAATTTATATTATAAATCTAAAATTAGTTTCTATTAAGTTACATTATTTATATATTTCTACTTACTATAGTAATGTACTGTTAAATGTATTATTTATTTGTTTGTTTTTAATTAAATTGATGTATTTATTTGTTTTGATTAAATATATTTGATTAAAAATATTATTGTTTTTATTAATCAAAAATATTTAAAAATGTAATGTAATCTATTTAATAGACCAATAACTAATATTTTTTGTATTTTAATCATTTTTATTCATTCATGTATTAATTTTAACCAAATGTTTTATTTACTTCTTATTTTGTTATTTATTTTGTTACTTTCTTTATGTTATTATTTATGATTTTAAGTTTTTCTCTAGGCTTTTCTCCAGAAAACCCCTTCTATACCTGACTATATGGACATGGATTATATTGATTATAAATATTTCTAAAATTAAATATTCAGTTTTAATACATTGAGTTTGTAATTCATTTTGAATGAACATATTAACGCTTGTAAAAGTGGTCATAGCAGGATAGCAGGAATGAGATCTCTGCTCATCCTTCTATTCTCAGCCAGGGTAAATTGAAAACACGAACGCGAGCGCACGAGGGGAGCAGGACCTTGGACGGCGTCCAGGTTTATCAGCATGACGCAGTAGAGATCGCAGATCTGAGACACACACACACACACACACACACACACACACACAATCACTCCAGGCTTACAGAACACATGAGTCAGTACGAGCAACTATAAATCCATGTCCATGCGGAATGATCTAATTAAATGCATGATTAACAGCATGATTAATAAAAAATACTGCATTGTATCGTTTCTATGCCAACTGCTGGATAATCACTGTACTCGATGACCTCAAAACACTGAAGACAATAGGGTGAATCTCACCAACTTCTTCAGGAAGTCATAATGTATTTTTCACTTACAAAAACTAAATAAGAAAAAGAAATAGGAAATTATATTTGGGCAACAAAAAAAAAAAAAAATGAAGCTCATTTTTAGGACTAAGATTTTTTGTATTGTGACATTATCTTCACAATGTCTTCCTCAGATCTCATTACTGTTCTGCAACCCCAAAAAAGGCTAAAACAGATTACAACAAACACACAGAAGTGAACATAATTAGAATTTGGGGATATAATGTGCTTAACTTTCATGAAATTATATTGCAAAGCATAAAAATCTCACAAACACAAAATGTCCCACACATTTCACCCCAAAATTATATTTTATATATATACATATTTCAACATATACATTTTTAAAAATGGATGGACGGATGGATGGATGGATGGATGGATGGATGGACGGACGGACGGACGGATGGATGGATGAATGGATGGATGGATGGATGGACGGATGGACAGATGGAGGGATGAATAGATGGATGGATGGATGGATGTATGGATAGACGAAGGGATAGATGGACAGATGGATGGATTGATGGACAGACGAATGGATAGATAAATGGATGGATGGATGGATGGATGGATGGACAGATGGAAGGATGGATAGATAGACGGATGGATGGATGGATGGATGGACGGACGGACAGACGGATGAACTGATGGATGGATGGATAGATAGATGGATGGATAGATAGACGAAGGGATAGATGGACAGATGGAGGGATGGATGGATGGATGGACAGATGGATGGATGGATGGATTGATGGATAGATAGACAGATGGATGGATGGATGGATGGATGGGTAGATAGGTAGATAGACAGACGGATGGATAGACGAATGGAAAGATGGACAGATGGATAGATGGATGGATGGATGGATGGGTAGATAGATCGACAAACGGATGGATAGACGAATGGATAGATGGACAGATGGATGGATAGATGAATGGATGGATGGATGGATGGATGGATGGGTAGATAGACGATGGATGGATGGATGGATGGATGGACAGACGAATGGATGGATGGATGGATGGATGGATGGATGGATGGATGGATGGATGGATGGATGGGCAGATAGATAGACAGACGGATGGATAGACGAATGGAAAGATGGATGGATGGATGGATGGATGGATGGATGGATGGGTAGATAGATAGACGAATGGATAGACAGATGATGGATGGATGTGTAGATAGAAGAATGGATAGACAGATGATAGATGAATGGATGGATGGATGGATGGATGGATAAATGGATGGATGGATGGATAGGCAGATAGATAGACAGACGGATGGATAGACGAATGGAAAGATGGATGATGGATGGATGGATGGGTAGATAGATAGAAGAATGGATAGACAGATGATAGACGAATGGATGGATGGATGGATGGATGTGTAGATAGATAGAAGAATGGATAGACAGATGATAGACGAATGGATGGATGGATGGATGGATGGATGGATGGATGGATGGATGGATGGATGGGCAGATAGATAGACAGACGGATGGACAGAGGGATGGATATACGAATGGAATGATGGACAGGTGGATGGATGGATGCAAAAAATTAAGATGGTCCTACAATATGCTTTATAATTTATGCAAAATATATAGCACCATCACACTGACGAGAGAGAGAGAGAGAGAGAGAGAGAGAGAGAGAGAGAGCGAGCGAGCTGAAACAAAACGCCTGATTCAAGTGTCGATAAACTTCCATTACACAAACCTGCGCTTTATTCCCACAGCCACATGTGAAACACCAGGCAAATATATCTCTCCTAAAAATAGAAGCATCAAAGTCCATGAGGCGGATCGTGCATAACAAGCGCTGTTTGCTCTGAAGCCCTGATGGCGCTTCTTTCATCATCTGCCTTGCTGGAAACTGTTCACCTGCGCAGAGACAGATTTCACTGCAGAGCTGGAGCCAAATCAGCATCACACACACCTGTGAGTCTCAGCAATCACTTCTGCTGCTCAAACCTCCTTCAACACACGCCGTACAGTCAAAATGTACACTACCATTCAAAAATTTGATTTTTTTTAAGGCATAATTAACTTTTATTCCGCAAGGACACATTAAATTGATCAAAAGTGACAGTAAAGATGTTAATAATGTTACAAAAGATTCTATTTCAAATAAATACCGTTCTTTTGAACTTTCTATTCATCAAAGAATCCTGAAAGATAAAATATATCACAGTTTCCACAGAAATCTGAAGCAGTGCAACTATTCTTTATCATCATATTAGAATGATTTCTGAAGGATCATGTGACACTGAAGACTGGAGTAATGATGCTGAAAATTCAGCTTTGATCACAGGAATAAATTCACATAGAAAACAGCTATTTTAAATTGTAAAAATATTTCACTATTTTTCCTGTATTTTTGATTCATTAAATGCATGAGCAGAAGAGACTCTTTCAAAGACATTAAAACTCTTCCCCCAACCTTTTTAAATGGTAGTGTATGTCTTTGTTTCTAATGCTCTCAGTAGACAATAATTCTACTATCAATAAACAATAAATCTACTCAATAAAATTGTGGCAACAGATTACAAGCAAATTCAACTTATAAGAATTGAGTTAGAATTAATCAAATTAATTCATTAAAAGTCAACCATTTAAAATGTGTAAAATTAGCAAGCACCATTACAAAAAACACAAAAAGACCAAACATTTTCAATAAAATCAGCATCAATATCTAAACCTCTGTTAATTCTTGTGTTTCTCTTCAGTGATTCTGCTTGTTATCATCAGGTGTCTTCAATGATAGCAATTAAAAATAAAGAGTTCTTAATTAATCTTTGACATCTGTCTGTTATTCAGATACTTTTGTTTAAATTTTACTTAAATTGTACTCGTTTTAAATGGTTGACATTTAAGGAATTAATTTGATTAATTCTAACTCAATTCTATTTGTTGAATTTAATTAATAATATTGCTTGTAATCTGTTGCCAAAATTTTATGGAGTAGATATAGTGTATTACTTTTTACAGTGATCCTTTCAAAAACACATTGCAATATTCCAAAGAAAAACACTTTAATCTTTTGTCGAAATATGACCACTTTTTCACGCTGAGACAGATAAATAACAGCCACTTTTCTACAATCCAATGCATTCCCAAGGAGAAAATCCTGCCTTTTTTTGTCTAGTTGAATATCCTGTTTCGCTCAGAAATGTCACATCACAGAAGAAGTCTTTAAATCAAGATGAGCTTTTTACAAGTCATTTGTGCCATTGAAGTTTAAAAATACAGTTGTGATTGAATGAGAATGGCTGTAATTGTAGTCAGTGTGAGCGTACAGCTGATGTGTACAATTATAACGTTCAGTCTGAGTACAGGAATGAATCTACGATGACAGAGAAATCGTGACTTCTCAGACACTCCAGGGAAAAGGACACATTTAAACAGTCATTTTTGTCTGACAAATAAGCAATGCATTTTGCATTAACCACTAGACAGTATTTTTCATTATCACAATTAAAGGCCGCAAGCAGATATATATACAAAAAAAAAAAAAAAAAGCATAATAATAAATGAAAATGGGCAGAACATTATGATTTCTTGTCCTGGTCATTTGAATAATAGATAGAAAATGGGCTGAGAATGAGGCAACAAGCAAATTGCATTACACGTCGCTCACTTCCATTAGCTAAATTAAACCATTTTTGAAGATTTGCCATAAAAGAACAGGGAAAAGTCAACAGCAGAAAACCATCTTCGAACTTTCACTGACCTTCAGAAACACTTCCAGTGCATGCAACCTAAATTTAGCTGCGCTTTCTAACATTTTCCCTTACCTTACGTCAAATTTTCATCAAAATATATATCTTTAAAGGACTCGTTCAAAAGGCACTTTTCACAGTCGGAAGCGTCTTATACCTCAGAAGCACAATATTCAGTTTCCCATCATGCGGTTGTTATTCTGCACGACTGCCGTTTTCAAAGGGCCAGCGTTTCACTGTTAGGCTATTAATACATATTCAGAGCTCTTTCAGTTCTATTAATGATGAGCGAATCCTCTCGGGGAAATTGGGAAGTATGCACTCCAAATGTGAACTGTTAGATCTCACTAGCTAATCAAACTTGAGAGGGGTGACATTGTGAAGAAAAGCATGACATAAATATCATGCATAACGATTTGCCTAAAATACTTATCATTTAAAGGCAATCATGCATGAGACAGATTTGAATACCTGAGCGCCACCGTTCACATTCGAGAGGTCAAAGTTAGGTTAGTTAACATGGCTCCATTTGCCGCTGATGGCAGAAATGATGCATCTTTCCAAACAAACAACTCCAGCGACTGACAAGTTGTGGATATGCTGAGAAGAGAAGCATTGCTGTTTCATTCAGGATCATGTTCTCCTAATACTCGATGCAGAAACATTAATCATATCCCACAGTCACAACACTAATAAGCAGAAATGTTCTGTCTGAATGGCCATTTTAATGTCGCCAACAGCAATGGCTTTTTGTTTTGACATTTCAGAGAAGAGGAAAACAAATCAAGAGGCGTCTCATTTTAGGCCTTTCAGAAAAATACATGAAAAGATGCTGTACACCATCACAAGCCTCACACAGTTTCCCCTGAAAACACATTTTAAATTGATGATAATGTCCACAATAGTGTAGGGTCCGAAAAATCTGAGATCATGTTGAAAATCTTTCTTCATTTAAAGGGTTAGTTCACCCAAAACTGAAATTTCTGTCATTAATTCCTCACCCTCATGTCGTTCCACACCCGTAAGACCTTCGCTCATCTTCGGAACACAAATTAAGATATTTTTGATGAAATCCGAGAGGTATATGACTCAATATAATCAACACTTTCAAGGTCCAGAAAGGTACTAAAGACATCGTTAAAACAGTCATGTGACTGCAGTGGATCAACCTAAAGCCCGGGATACACTGCACCATTTTAGAAATCCTATAAGATCATTACAAATCACACTGTGCGACACGGATCTATTAAACTTTGGTACGACATGCATGTAGACTGTACAATGATGCCGCCTATTGACTCGTAGGCTACGATGCAAGTTTCTATAGAAGAATAAAACGTCATCAGCATGCGCTAGTGGTAAACAAAAAGACCATGTTGAATCACACTTTGGCAGTTGTAGTTTTTATTTGTGCTGAAAAAAAAAGGAAGCGGCGAAAGAAAAAGGGAAAAGAGATTGAGGTAAACAGTTTTCAATTTTAGCGCCATGTCACGTTGATTTCATGTCGTATTTTCATTGGCTGGTCAGTAGACGTAGGTCGTAGCAGCAAACACACTGTGCGTTGATCATGCTGAATTTCTGACACTGTCAGAAAACTACCGTAGGCTATCTTTGGTCGCAAGACTGGGAAAACAGCCGTCTTTGAACCTCTCTCACTGTACGACGTGGGACCAGCAATTAAGAGCCACGATCACAGAAATTCCCACAATTGTTTCATGATGGCAATCTTTTGTCTGGAACAGCTAAAAATCGTGCAGTGTATCCCGGGCTTTAATGTTATGAAGCGACGAGAATACTTGACGCAGGTGACGCAGTAAGCACAGTGAAGGCTTCCGTGTTTACGTCCGAATGCCGGCTCAGTATTGGCCAAAGCTGATCACGTGATCAGCACGACGCATGCGTGTGATGCTGACGCAGGAGCCGGCCAATAATGAGCCGCCGTTCTGATGTAGAACCTGGAAGCGCTGGACGTAAACAACGTATGATAATGACACAGAAGAGAAGATATTGTTGAATAAAGTGGTTATTTTTGTTTTGTTTTTGCACACATAACACATCTCTTCATAACATTAAGGTTGAACCACTGCAGTCACATGACTGTTTTAACGATGTCTTTAGTACCTTTCTGGACCTTGAAAGTGTTGATTATATTGCTGTCTATGGACGAGTCATAAACCTCTCGGATTTCATCAAAAATACCTTAATTTGTGTTCTGAAGATGAATGAAAGTCTTACGGGTGTGGAACGACATGAGGGTGAGTAATTAATGACAGAAATTTCATTTTTGGGTGAACTAACGCTTTAAGGCGAGGCACCCCAGGTGAATAGGGTAAAAGAATTAATTAATAGATATTACCGTACTTCCCCAGTTGATTGATTACATTAAGAATTGCAAACATTTACTGTATTACAAGTTTTCTGTTATGTTTAAATATGCAAATGAGGCATTATCTAATTAAATATGTACTAATTTGCATACATTTCTAAAACAAAAATCTGAACATTGGATGAAGCCAGGTTCAAAATTCATGTTCAATTTTTTTGACTTATTAGAGTTAAAGGTTTTTACAGAGGATATCTCTTTTTATCACTCCATAAATCAGAAAATACTGTCAACAGCCAGAAAGAAAAAATCATCACATCTTTTTTAGAAATAAAGTGCTATAAGTGCTATAAAATATACACTTGAAAGTGTATTTTGAAAGTTTTCTTTCCACCAGTCTGAAAAAACACTATGAAAATTGACAGGTTTTTGCCTGGAGTGTCTCGCCTTAAATCTGGAAAACAGTTTTGGCATTTAGAAACATTTTAAACAGAGACTAATCAAATATAAGCTACTTTTCAAAAGATTTTCTTTTTAAAGAAATTAATCGTTTTATTCATCAAGGATGCATTAAATTGCTCAAAAGTGACAGTAAAGACATTTATAATGTTTATGAAAAGATTTTATTTCAGATAAATCCTGTTCATATTAGACTTATATCTAAATGTATGATGGTTTCCACAAAAATATGAACTGTTTTCAACATTAATAATAATCAGAAATGTTTCTTGAGCAGCAAATCATCATATTAGAATGATTTCTGAAGGATCATGTGACACTGAAGACTGGAGTAATGATGCTGAAAATACAGCTTTGATCACAGGAATAAATTACACTTTACTATATATTCACATAGAAAACAGATATTTTAAATTAAAATAATATTTCACATTTTTACTGTATTTTTGATCAAATCAATGCTGCCTTGATGAGCAGAAGAGACTCTTTCGCAAACATTAAAAAACTTGCCTAAGTAAATGAGTGCAACTTTGCTTGCATTTAAGCTCAAACTGCTTTTTAGAGCATCTCAAATCATGATAATGAGTGTTTCAGTACTGCTGTCATTAACGCAAGAGAAAGACATTCTCAAATTCATGTCATTTTTTGCTGACAATATCATTTGTATTGAATAAACAGAAGCATTTTCCCCAGTGATCTCAGACTTTGAGACTGTAACGTCTCAGACAAAAGCATCTCTTTCATCAGAAAAAGCCTCATCAGAGGTTTTGTTGTCGTGCCAAAGCATATAATATCCTCTCAGAATAATTACGGGACTCAGGCATATATTCTCGACGTGTTTGTAATGCATATAATACCTCGCAGCTCTTTGAAAGTGTCCAGTGAAATCTATTCAAAGAGATCTTTCTAAAACGCTAAACTGAAACGTATGAATTTGTTTGTTGCATTAAACAACCCGCTTTGCTTTGTGCACCAGATCAGACTTGACAAACCGAGCAAATCTGCATTTCAAAGCCCGGCTTGTTACATATCTAATTACACGCAGGTAGAAAAAGGGTCAAGGAACCATGGCAACACCTGCTGCAGGCAGACATGCTGTCGCCATGTTAGTGAACCTGGACTCAACAGCAACATCAGGAGAGAGTAAATACACCTTTTATTCAGAAGCTGAACGTAAGCAATATGAGGGAAAACAATAGAGACACAGAGAAACTACACGGGCATCCCTAGTCAAAAAAGGCAGGATTCCCAATGAAATTTCAATCATAATTTAGTGCCAATCCTAAAAGTCTAAAAAAAGCAATTTTCTGTTTTGTTTGCTTCTTGGATTTGATTGGATTTGTTGCTACTGGACAGCAGGGTTATTAGAGTTAACTAAATCTACAGAAAAGTGGTAACAGCCTTTATAATGCACTAGATTTTAATACATTATTAGTGATGCAAATTATAATGCATTCTATGATCTCATGAATAATTGCAACTATAACAGATTATAAAACATATCCATTCATCGTTTCACCTTTAGAAAGCATAATGCATTAAAACAAGGAATCTGCAAATATTATAATGCATTCTAACTTTGGTTACAATTACTTATGAGAAGATATAATGCATTATAATGTATGCACATGAAGGCTTTAAGTAAAGTGTTTTTTTCATCACTTGAAATGAAATAAACTTTAGCTGAAATAAAATGAAATATAACAAAACATTAAACTTAATTTACTTCAGTTGCCAATGCAATGTTTCACATTTTCATCTAGTTTGATGTAAGCTGAAATAAAAATGAATAAAAACTATTTGTGACAAAAACACAATAAAATTACTAAAACATTAACCGAAATAAATGAAAACAGAAAATATAGTGATGCGTGCTCTTTAATGTCCTACATGAGCATTTTATTCTGTTGGCATATTAATAATAAAAATACAGAATAATATTATATCTATTGTGTATTGCATATTTGGAAAGTCTTTTTGTTTTGTGTTCTATTGGAATGATGTCAAATAACAGACATTCCAATACACTGTAAAAACATATTTTCATTCATTGTTATTTCAACATTTTTTCTTTTGTCAATTCAACTTAGATAATTAATGCAGTTCAGAAAACATAATATTTTGAGTTTCTGCTGATTAAATCAATCACCTTCATTGTATTAACTCAAATTTTTAATTTCAGTGAACCAGGTAACTTACTTTTTACAGTGAATAATATAACAGACATTCCAAATGGAATTCTGTAGGACTAGGACTCAGTCATGATGGTCAAAAAACATTTAAATAATAATTATTTCACTCTTTACTTCATCGCCAGCAGGTTTTAAGTGTTGCCGGAATAAACTAGACTAGAGGAGAACCATACAACTCCAGAACCTGACATAAAATGTGTTTCAGATAAACGTGTTCTCCTATTACTCTGGAACAACACGATGGAGAAACATTAATCATATCCAAACGCTGGCCAGCAGAAGCTTTCTGTCTGATGGGTAATGCTTGTCATTTTAATGTCGCCAACAGTCTGAAACATCAGAGATGAAAAGATTATAAACAAATCATGAGACGTCTCATTTCAGGCCTTTCAGGGACATTTTATCCTGTTGGTAATTGTAATAGTCCAACTGGGAACTTGTTCTTGTTTTGTTTTCTGTTGGAATACTATGACAAATTTATGATTGGTTCTAAATCATAACACACACACACACACACACACAATTTTTAGGACTTTGATTAGGGGTGAATTGAAACACAATCTATTGATTAGGTTTAAAAAAAGAAATACAATGTTGCATGTAAATAATGCATACTTCCATAACGTTTACCTTCTCATATGTTGGTAACTTCTTTTCATTTTGTGCCCTGCTGGAATACTGTAAAACAGGTCCAATTATAACAAAAAATTCCATAAGAATCCTGTACACAAACCTTTTTGACTAGAGATGAACTGGGAATACAATCAATCAGAAAAACTGAAATAATGCATACTTCTATTACGTTTACCTTCTCATATGTTCTTTTTTTGCTCAGTTGGTAACTTCTGTTAGTTTTGTGCCCTGCTGGAATACTGTAAGAAAATCAGGATCCTTTAGGACAGACTCCAAACTATATGACAAAAATTCCAATGGGAATCCTGTACACAAACCTTTGGGATTTTGACATGGGATGAACCGAGAATACAATCAGTCAGTCAGGAGGGTCAGAAAAACAAATGCTGCACATAATCCTGTTCGTTTTGTAGTTTATATGCACAGCTGTGGGGTTTCGAGTGTATAACCTCCAGCGAATAAAAAGTGCATTAGGCAACTCGAAATAAACGCGTCAATTCCAAGTTCAGCGTGATTGTCACTGCAAAACGGTTCCTTTGCTATTTGCTGCTCTCTTCTCCGGGGAATATGTCCTCGTAGGCGGGTGGCAACTCGCTGTGAAGCGGGTAAGAGAACGGGTATGAGTGATTAAGCTCCGGATTGGTGGGCGAATAGCCCGGGAGCTCCATGCACGGGTGGCCCCTGCTTTGCACCTCCCCGTCCGCCTCGTCCAGCGCGTGAAACACCCCCAGGTTGATGTAGGACACCGGCTGGAACTCCGTGACCGCGAAGTCGCGCTCCTCGTTCAGGATAATCCGCGCGCTCCGCCGCTGCGTCCGGCGTCTCCGGAGAATCCGCTCCGCTTGGTAGCGCTTAATGATAACTAGGTTCATCAGCCCCAGGAGGCACTCCAGAGTGTTAAGTACGGTGGAGACCACCAGCCCCCGCTGGTACACCTTGAGCCCGTCGCACGCCGGGTTTACATCCACAGAGTCCAGGCAATAGTGCGCGTATTTCCTCTCCACCAGGGACACCGTGTCGCCATCCACCACCGCGCCCGAGAACGCCGTGAGGACCCCCAGAAGAAACACTAAGATCCCAAAGAGGAAGAAATTCGCACACCTGGGCTTGCCCCGGCAAAAGACCAGCGCCACCCCCATCAGCACCTGCCCGAGCGCCACCAGGATGCCCGAGTAGAACGCGCCGGCCGCGGTGCCCAGGTGGAAGTGCGCTCGCACCCTGGAGCCCAGCGCGATGCATTTGAATCCCACGACCACGGTGCTCACGGCACACACGAAGAGCAGACTGCTGGAGACGATGGTGCACAGTCCTTTGCCACTCAGCTTCATTATAATCCTCCTCTGCCTCCTTCATCCTCCTTTGTCCTCCTCGTCAGCTCCTCTGGAAGCGCTGTCAGTTGGTGACATGACTCGCCGGTGGTTGCGCTTCGCTTCTAGGATCTCCGACTCGGTCTTATTAATTATGGATAGGCTCCTTCTGCGGTAACGGCCCCCTAAATCCAACCCAGAGGTTGTGGTCACCTTCATGACCCTGTCGCTCCATCCATCCAGTCCCCTAAGGCGATGAAGCGCATCCCTCGCGTTTGATGCTGGAGAGGGAAGTGTCCTCCTCCCTCTCTCGCCGCGCGTTCATGCAGCACTGAGACCGAACTTGAGCTGGAGGCTGGAGATCAGGGGAAAGCGATCCGACCCCCTACTGGTCTCACTTACCAACTACTGAATGTGTCATAGAGGCTCGCACAGTGTTCCTCGTGATGTCACACTTCTAAATTACCGTCTCGGTTTAAATATAACAACGATAACAGCGTGTCATCATCATCATCATCATCATCATCATCATCATCATCATCATCATCATCATCATCATCAGGCGCTCCATATACAGCTGATAGATATAGACTACTCATTGAAAATCTACACTCAAAAAATGCTGGGTTAAAAACAACCCAAGTTGGGTTGAAATTGGGTTGTTTTTTAACCCAGTGGTTGGGTTAAATGTTTGACCAACATGCTGGGCAGTTTTATTTAACCCAACTACTGTTTAAAATGACTATATGGCTGACCTAAAATGAACCCAAAATAGGATGGAAAATTAAAAATCAGACACATAATTACTAGAGACAATAATAATCAAAAGGTGAACATTTATTAATAAATAACAATTAATAAATGTTTATTGTTTAATTATTCATTAAACTTTTTAATAAATGTTCATTTATTAAACATACTAATAAATGTTAATTTCCAACATACTTTGGGTTCATTTTAAGCGAGCAATACAGTCATTTTTTTAAACAATCCAGCAGGATGGTCAAACATTTAACCCAATCACTGGGTTTGATCATTTTCAATCCAACTTGGGTTGTTTTTAACCCTGCATTTTTTTAGAGAGTAGGATTTTTTCTTTTCCATTTCAATTTCAATACCTTAAATGCAACGCAAGTCGCTTTGGATAAAAGCGTCCACCAAATGTATAAATACAAATGTAAATCTAAAATTTAAAATAAAGAAAAGTTATGAACATTATCAAAAATGAAACATGTTAATTTTTCAATTTAACATTTCACTCAAATTGTTAGAAAAAATTTAAAATAAAAGCATTTACAGGGTTTTGGACCACAGATGTAAATGTTAATGCACAAATCAGGATCACAATTTTAAAATGCATAAAAGAAAAGTGTATATTTTACACTGGAAAATGTGTCAAAATGAAGTGAGTTAATGCTTAAAGCAAAAGAAAAATATCTGCCAATGAGGTCAGAAAAATAACCTTAATTCAAAGGGAAAACGAGATTTTTTTCTTATCCCATTGGCAGATTTTTTTGTTTGTTTGTTTTAAGCATAAACATTTTTCCTTCCTCTAGAAAACAAGACTTAATATTTAAAGTTATTTAGCTTCTCTAGTAAATCTATCTTGGTTTAAGAATGTTTAGATATTTGTACTGGAAAACAAGACAGAAATACTGAGGAAGAACATCATTTTTGCAGTGTAGTTGGTCAGCACCTTTTTTATTATTAGCTCACTAGACCTGCAGAGTGACGGGGAATTTTACAATGGAATTAGTGCAATATCAATGTAGTCTTTCAAATAATGTAAGGTCATTAGAGCTTTAAAATAGTTAAAGGGGTCATGAACTGCATTGTTTTATAATGTTTCATGGAGTGCACTTATAATGTTAGTATGCTTTTTACATCAAAAATTGTCATAATTTAGAAATAAAATGCATTTTTATCCCTCTGATTTGAACGCTCTGTTTGAAGGGGCGTGTCTGCTGTGAGACTTCAGTGTTGTGATTGGCTAATATCTTTGCCTATGAAATAGCTAAGTATTACTCTCTCAAAAACTTTTAGCACATTTTTACTATTACAGCTCTCAAGGTTAACTAATCGTGAAAAGTGTTGCATTACATTTAGCTCTATGGCATTATATTTAGATTGTGGCATGAAGGGTTGCAGTGATGAACATTGTAGTCGATCACAGACATGTTGTTGAGCTCATGAAAGCAGTGATCTCGTCATTGAAACTCAATTTCTGCACACTAACGAATGCTTTCATCATAACTAACAGTGCAAATGCGATGTAACTAAGAGATTCATTGAATAAAACTTGGCGCGAGTCCAGAACTCAGTCACTGATAAACTCAGGCTGTTTGATTGACAGCTCCAGCGATTGTAAAGGGAGCGTTCTTTGATATAACTTTCAAGACTAAAATGCAAAGGAAACAAGCTACGGACAATCTGCAGAACATCTAAAGTGTTTTCATATGGTTCAACCACATCTCTAATGCATCCGTTTGCAAAATGGGAAGGAAAAAGTCACAAAGGATGTATTTTTCAGAGCAGGACCTTTCTGATTGTTTGGGTGGATCTTCAGCGAGTCTCTGCGTCACCTCTAAAAAAGTGTCTGATGTGCAGATGATTCATCTTTTACGGGCTCTTTAGAGCAGACGTGTCCCGCATGCGCAACCACACGCATCCTATTTTTGGGAGAGCCTCATGTGTCGCAGCAAGTGATGCTGAAAGGTGTTTGATGGCAACAAATTTTCATCTGCACACACCCCTGAGACGGAGCCGCAGACGGAAAATTGACTCTTTGTCTCATAAATGAGCATGTTGCACCAAATCCACATGAACACACTCTTCTCTGCTGGCTGCTGGAGTTACATGGTATGCTTTTACATCATATGGAGAAGAGAAACTACTATCAGCATATGTTTTGTTTCCACAAAGCCAAGAATCAGAGCTTTCCAAATGAAAAGGAAAAAAACATGTACAGTGCAGGGAAGTTTGGATTTTACAGCTAATTGGTTTGCGCACTTTGCAAGTTGTTAAAATTGTAATGATGCTATTGGTAAATGACTGCAACTGCTGCAGCAAAAGATAGTTATTCTTGGTTACAGAAATCCTTCTGAATACATATTAAAGGGGCGTTTTTTTTTTAAGTCTTGATGTTGTTTTTGTGCTCTACTAGAACAGGTTTTCATGCTTGAATGTCGATTATTTTCCTCATATTCTCCATTGTTGCAGCTCCTCTCATCCCAGTCTGTCAGTAACGCTCTGTTTAGTTCCTGTCTCTATGAAGCCCCTCCTTCTGAAAAGCACAATGTGCTCTGATTGGTCGGCTGGAGCAGTGTGTTCTGATTGTTCATTAGGGAAATGTCCCGCCCCTTACCATAACCACCAGTTTCAACACACTACTGACTAACTCAACCAGGCCCCGCCCCTTTATTCTGCATATGAATTATTTAAATGAGGAATATTGTGAAGAAAACTCAATGGAGGCGTTTCAGGGAGTTCAGAAACAGACACTGATATAGAGAAGAACTCCCGCTGGAGGGACTTTTTCATGCTCAAACAGCAACATTACACACTAAAGACTGATGAACATGGGGAAAAGCAGAATAGGTCCTCTTTAAAAGTAAATATGGTACTGATAGTCGCAGCTTAAAGTTCATACGAAGTGACGTGAAGTTGAGAAGTGAAATTAGGACTGGCAATTTCAGGACTGGCTGATTCCCTCAAGCCCCTGCTGAGAGGAGGGCTGTTGCTCCGTTCCCTGGAGAAAGCAGTTCATCAAGCCAATACATACACATTAAAACAGTGCAAATGATCCCCAAAAGCTCCAATCTGAACCATAGACTCAAACAATTATCTCTGTAATGTTGGTAATCACCGCAATTAAATGCTGTTCTGGGTGAGAGGCCGTCTCATGTCTGCACCTCATGCCGAGACAAAACACGACATTCAAGACTATGAAGAATCATGATTTATTTATTTATTTTTAACACCATGTCAGCAGCGAGGCTATCTTCATGGAGAAAACAGAATAAACAACCAAAGTCAAGCAATTAACAAAAAGCTATACAAGACATTTAAGGTTAATAGACAGAAATTCTAAAATATGCTTTTTTTTAGTTAAACTGAATAAAACCGTTGTCTATTTACATTAAAAACAGTGCAGTCCAGTTTAACAGTCAGTGTAGTTTGACAAGGAAGGCATGATGGAGGTTCTTCACCTTTAAATAAATAGCCTGTGTAACCCTTGTATGACCTAAATGGCATAAAAACAACTTGATCTTCTTATACTAAGATTTATTTCATGTAACTTATTCATCTGCCACATGTTATTAATATAAGAGTTTATTACTGGTCTGAGATCAGAGGGTGGAATTTGACACTGAAATATTCATGTTGAGCGATGTCTGAGTTCTCGTTACCAGATAAACCAATATGAACCCAGCAGAAAAAGATACTGAAGTTTTTCTTGCATAAAACATCTACTTTAGCTAATATACTTAGGCTATAATTATGGGGTGATCAGTCTTTACAGATTCAAGTGCCTGAAGGCAGGATTTTGAGTCGGTGAATATTCAAGAAATTGAATGTCCTTTTTCTCTGTTTTCCAAAGCACGAGCTTCAGCTATAAAGATAGAACTTTGTCCTGGGATTCGCATACACGAAGCATCATGAAAACGATCCCAGTGCAATTCCCAGGACACTGCATGTTGATGTTTTTTTAAGCTAAAAAAAGAAAACAGACTGTTCTTATAGCAACTGATCTGGAAACATGGATTTTTTTGTGCAAGTTTCATACACTTAGTAGAGCAGAATATCCATCAGAAAAGTGCCAGACTGAAAGCTAGACCTGAATGTGAGTTTGCTACATGCACTACATGCTCTAGGTGATATTAGCCAATTAAATTAACCATTTAAATTCTGCTTTTTATATTTTCAACTCCCTTTAGTGTGTAATGTTGCTGTTTGAGCATGAAAAAGTCCCTCCAGCGGGAGTTCTTCTCTATATCAGTGTCTGTTTCTGAACTCCCTGAAACGCCTCCATTGTAGTCTTGAGTTTTCTTCACAATATTCCTCATTTAAATAATTCATATGCAGAATAAAGGGGCGGTCCTGGTTGAGTTAGTTAGTAGTGTGTTGAAACTGGAGGGCGGGACGTTTCCCAAATGACCAATCACAACACACTGCTCCAGCTGACCAGTGTGCTTTGCAGAAGGAGGGGCTTCATAGAGACAGGAACTATGGACATGGACATTGAGATGATGGACATGAGTCACCCTTATCTGAACCTGTCCTGGCTCACTTCTTACCACTACCATCTCATCCGAGTAAAGCTTCAGAGGACTAAAAGTTAAGAACAGGGTTATGTGTAGAGTACACTTCAAGCTTTTGGACAAGTTGTGAGCAATATCAAAAAATATCTTTCTGTTTCTCAGCATCAGTAAGCCAAGGCTTTGTCGACAGTTTATTTCCCCCTTCCCTTTGCCTGCCAGTTGGTCTGAACTGCTCCGAACAATCATTTCTAACTTTTGTTTTCATATTAAACATCATCAAACTCTTGTCAGACTGACAAAATACAACCCAAGGTCAAACAAAACAGAAAAAGACATTTAACCATGATACAAGACTTTTTAAAAAATGGAATTTATGAAAACAAACAGTCTGTGACTGATGAACTATACGTACACTGTAAAAAGTAATACGCTATATCTGCTCAATAAAATTTTGGCAACAGATTACAAGCAATATTATTAATTAAATAACAAATTAGAATTTAATTAGAATTAATCAAATTAAGTCAACCATTTAAAATGAGTAGAATTTAAGTAAAATTTAAACAAAAATCTCTGAATAACAGACAGACGTCAAAGATGAATTAAGAACTCTTTATTTTTTATTGCCAACATTGAAGACACCTGATGATGATAAGCAGAATCACTGAAGGAAAGAGAAACACAAGAACTGCAAATTACTTCAGTCAAAGTCCCTTTAAGACAAGTCATTTCACTCGGCGGCCATCTTTGAAACGCCTCTCGGGCATCCAAGTGCACCTCCTATCTCTTTGAAAGGGGAAACATCAAATTCTCCAAAGCTGTTTGCCAAGCTTTCGATTAAATTTCATATTTGAAATCACCAATGAAATCTGACAACAACTGTCTCATAAATCTTGTTTCTAAACGCTCAAATCATAACAAAAAATGGTATTTTTCAGGCTGGATCAAGCTAATGCGCATGCGCAGTCCTAAATGTGCGTCTCTTGTGCCTCATTTCGGAGGCGTGCGTCAGACTGTTTCTATAGGAACCGGATCTTCTAATGGCCGCTGCAGTGATGCATTGACTTTACCAGTCGCGATTGGCTCTTATTTAGAAGGCGGGACTTATTTCACCATATTGCACGTTGCACTTTCTCCCATTCAAAACAATACAAGTGACGCGTCTTGTGTTATTCTATAGTCTTTGCTTCAGTCACCGCCTTTGATGAAATCAACTGAAAAGACATTAAATCTCTCTTATTACTAACCAGACTGCCTTTATTTCTGTCATTCTTCTACAGTTCATTTTGAAAATTAACAGAGGTTTAGATGTTGATGTTTTATTGAAAATGTTTGGTCACCATTATGATGATCAGTGTTCCTTTAGTTGGGCAGTTTGACTCATGCTTTTTATGTCAATTTGTGGTTTTTGTAATGGTTATTACACACTAGTTAGGCACTTTATTTGCACTTTTCAAATATTTTCATTTTTACTGAAAATAAATGCCTTTCTGATCTGTTAAGTGATGGAAAAAGTGAGAAGAGCGAGTTTGACAGATTCGAACTCGGGACGATCGCGTCAGACGCTGCTTCCATGCGTTATATTCCCTACGGCCTACGACACTGCAGATGTTCAATGACACATCTTTTTTAATCTTGTATGGCCCAACCAGACATTGGTGGGTGGAGTTAGTGTAAATAACCTTTGCCAACAAGACAGGCTATTTACACAAACAGACACTACGATTAAGGTTTCCGTCTGCTTCTCACACAAAGCTATCATATAATTTGATAAGATTTGAAATATAACAGTTATACAGACTGTTTTTATCATATCTGAATGGTGCTTTTGTGTCAGTTTTAACCTGGAAAACTTCAGTCCCCATTTATTATAATTGCATGGGAAAGAGTGAACAGAACAATTCTGTGTAAAGTGTTCACTTCTCTTCTCCAGCACAGACGCTCATTGGCAGCACCGGCAGATCTAAGAAATCCCAGGAGAAACAAACAGGAAGCAGGAGACACAGAAGTGCCAAATAACTTAACAACAACAGCAATCTCACTGCTCAAAATCAGGAGGACTCAAACTGGATGCATGCCTTAAAAGCAGAATTAAATGAAAAAGACTACGGTGTCTGGTGGCATGAACACATCAGATTCTTTAGACATATTTAGGGTATGAAATGCTGTACGAAAATAAAAAAATATAACAAATTTAAGTAGATATGTGAGTGGTGTTTGCTAATACAAAACTCTGCAGTAATGTTTCCAGGACACTGCTATATGATCAAAGTGGTTTTTACATTATATTTAATGATTTAGCAGATGCTTCATCCAAACTTACAGATGAGGATCATCAAAAGCAATTTATCACACAAGAGCCAACAACACTCACTATTGCTAACGTTCCCATTAAGGTATAAAAATGATATTTCTGAACGTTCAAAACATCCAGTTTTTTGAATGTTTTTAAAATATTTTTTCTTGGTTATTTGAACGTTGAGGGAACATTCCATTTCATCATTTTGCAAACATTATTGTTACTTTTGAATGTTCTCGGAATGTTCTGAAACAAGCAGTGTCGTTTAAAAACGTCCAGCTAAACATTTCAGGTAACTAAAAGTTGCATGATTGCATGATGTTTGTTCGTAACTTTGAGAGAATCTTAGCTAAAATTCGGAGAACGTTCGCTGGTATATGCCGGCCAACTTTCATTGTAAAGTAACAAAAACTCATCATTTGAAGAATCTTTCATGTCTGGAGCTCAAACATGCAGGATGAATTACATGCTAAAGTTTAATACTGTATGTTAGGGGTTTGTTCAAATCACTTACTCGAAGTATTTTCAATAATAACAGCGATGCTTTACTTAGCAAATACTACTAATTATAGACATAATCTTATTTTCCTTGTGTCTTACCATGTCTTATCCAAAGCAATTATGTGCAGTTTATCTAGGCTTTGTTATTAACAAATTCACTCTCTCAAAAGTAGCAGCAACGACTCATTCCCTCCGTGACACACACTCATTGGATCTGACAGCGACAAGTCAACCAGAAGGTCAAGCCACAATGAAAGCAGAATGCATTTTATATTGACTAGCTGTTTGGACTAATTATATTACGGTGACATGTGACTCACACAGGAGGCAGAGAAGAGACAACTCGACCTTCATATTAAACACAAATCAGAGATGTTATATTCTGAACGCAAGACTACAGCTCTCCTCCAGGGTAAGTGTTATTATGTGCCACTAGCAGCACCAAACAGAATATCAAAAATACAAGACTGAACACACATCCAATGCGCGCACACAGAAATCCGCCTCTAATACTGAATAGTGCGCGATACTGAACTGAGTTCTCTTCCGCGTCTTTTTGCACTTAAACAGACAAATACACACAAAAATGTCATAATATTCTCGTAAACACAGTTGGTTATGTCTTTAGTGAACGAAAACAGTTGAAACAGTTGAAAACACATGTGTATCAGTAGTATCTTGGATCCGTGCAGCTCTTAAAGTGACAGCAGCCTAATATTCCTGCTGCCGTCTCTATAATAACGTTAATCAAACAACAAAAGACAAAGAGAAAATTCACTCACTGTTCTTGACTGAATAACTTTTGTAACTATATTTGTATGTATATTTTATTTATAAAGTGTAGTGTTATTTTACATTTGATTACAGTTTCTGTACATTCAGTGTAAATGTTAAAACACTGTTTATTTCAATCATTTATTTGTTCAGTTTTATTTATTTGTGTGATTGCTAATTAGTTTATTTGTTCTTTTTTTAATTACTGAGTGTTTACTTGTCTTTAATAATGCTTGAAATTTATATTAGTTAAGCTATAGTTGTTTTGCTGTGGTACTTTTAAAACATTGTCAAAAGTTCCTTGTGTAGGTGTTTTTCAGCCTTTTGATTTTTGTTTAAGGTATTCAGCTAAATGAAATGTTTTGCAAAATGATATCTAAGTTGCTGTTGTTGTTGTGTTTTTTTTTTACCTTATTGGAATTGAAAATAGGAATTGATAAGCAGAATCAGGATTGTTAAAATTCAAACAATACCCAACACTATGCACAGGTGCAAAAAATTAAAAACTAAAACACTGATCCGAAGAATAACGCAACATCAAGAACTTTTTTATAACATAAAACCATTTTTACATCCAAAAGACAAGTCCATACAAAAATGAAAATTACTCACCCTCATGTTGTTCCAAACCTGTATGACTTTCTTCTGTAGAGCACAAAAAAAAATATCTTGAAGAGTGTTGGGAATCAAACATTTCTGCCCATTGACTTCCATTGTATGGAAGATATTTCTCAAAGTAAGACATTGTCATAAAAAGAGACATTATTTTCTATTTCTTCAGAAAAGCATCATGCACTGGTTGCTCAAAAACACTGGTGCCCACTAACTTCCACTGTACGGAAGTGGAAAACCATCTTGAACTGGTCCATTAAAAATTAGACACCAAAACACTGATCTGAAGAACCTATGATGCAACATCAACATCTTTTTAATGTCCAAACGCATAAAACCAACTCAAGGACCCTAGACACTCAAAGTAGTGATCTTAAAGGGATGGTCCACCCTAAAAAAAAATTGCATCATTCCAAATCTTTCTTTTTGTTCTCTGCAACACAGAAGACATTTTGAAGAACGTCAACACTGGAGCCCAATGACTTCCAGTGCATGGACAAAAACATTTCTCAAAAAAATATCTTCTTTACTGTTCCACAAAAGAAAGCAAGTCATACAGTTCTGTACCACAGTGGCCCTGAATCAAGGCCCATTCAAACCAAGAATTATAACTGTATTTGCGTCCACACCAACAAACTATAATGGTCTGTTTATTCTAAGCTCACGCACTGCAGTTTCAAAGTGTGTACATGTTTTTGCTGTTCTTGTTGCATTTACACTTCTTTAACCAGCAGATGTCCTCAGCATGCTATGTTTCGAGTGAATAGCTAGTGTAATCGATCTAATCTAGCAGTGAATTTAGCTGAAGAAGTCAATATAGTGGAATAAAAACAACACCTAGTCTTTTTCCCTGCAACTTCAAAGGAAGCAAGACAATGTTGTAGAAACTAGCACTGGATACCTGAGGTCATTTTCAGTTTGCTAGCCTGGCATAATGATCTCATCTCCTTTATTATCTCACCATTTATTCCGAGGGTATGACCGATTGTTTTATTTTCTTTAAAGTATCCTTGAAAAGGGGGTTTGACTTGCCAAACAGTGATAGATTTTTCTGGACATCGGTGATTAACTTCTCCGCAATGCGTCTGCCATTTTAAATGCGCGAGCCCTTAAATTTGGATTCTGATTGGCTGTCAGTGTTTTATCATTCAACAGCTGGAAAAAAAAAAATGTTCTGAAAGTGATCCCAACGATATTGTATAAAGTTATCGTTATAGCTGTGGCGTGGACTCTGCTATTCTTTTAGAACGATTTTTAGAACTATATCTTTATCGTTATCTTTAGTTATCGTTCTTTGTGTAACTGGGCCTTTACTGTACATCCTAAATGTTGCATTAACTTTCACAGCTGTTTATAAACAGATATTCATGTCAGACCAGCTACAATGTAGCCTCACATCTTCCCATTTCAAACTGACTTTCATCTCCATCAGCAGGGCTTTATGTTCTATTAGTATTCTCTCCCTGAGCTCGACAACAGATAAAGGTTTACCTGTCCACCAACAGCTGCATTTGATGCTTGAGATCTCATTCATGCACACACAGACATGACTTTATGATCAAGCAACTTTTACCCCAGTGTCGCCTAGCAACCATCATCAAGTATCAAAGTTTAGCGTGAGGAGGACAAATAAAAAACTGTGCGGTTCCTTGGTTTGCATGGCACAGATATTTCATGGGGAGAAAAGGCAGCTGAGTGTCACGCGCACACCTGTGAGGCAGCAGGGCAGGTGATGAGCCGTCTGACCTCTGGCGTCGCTGTATGCGTCGGGATGCAGGTCTCGGCACAGGCTGCAATTAATAATGGATGGATGTTATTTACACACGGGACGGCACAAGGCATTTCCCCCGGACCTCCTCTGATGAGTTTCTGCCTCATTTAGGATCATGTTCCTGGCGTTTCCCGCGGGAACTCTTTAAAGCTGGCTGAGATGTGCCTCGCTTTCTCTCGTTCTCCATTCAGATGGCTTCTTTTCTGCTGCAGTGTATTGCTGGATGGTTATGAAGGTTATGAAACAGACCATGAAATCCAGCTGCACATGTTGTCACCTCACACAAATGACTGTAAAATCCTGTCATGGCGTACTTGCAAATTGAGGATTTACAGTGTGGAATTGGTAGAAACACTGGGGTCTGACGAGACATGATTAACGTGGATTTGTTCTTCATTAAAGCTCTGCGCCCCTGCGGTCCCGTGTCAGGTTCTGATAAAGGCCGTGTGGGACTCAGAAGGGTGATATATTTTATCTCATTCCATCCAGCTTTGTTTAACCAAGGTTTTCGTCTGCTGTAATGGATGCCTGTTTTTCAAAATCAGCCAAATGACTGGAGTAGTTGAGAAGTTACAATCTGTTCATTTTCTGTGCTTAAAGTCAAAAGCCAGGGGGTGCGTTTAGAAATGGCATACTGCATACTATTCTTTAAAAAGAAACTATGGATGGAAGCGCTGACAAATAGAAATCTGCTTGGCATTAAAGGGTTAGTTCAATCAAAAATGAAAATTTTGCCATCAATTACTTACCCTCATGTCGTTCCACACCCGTAAGATCTTCGGAAGACAAATTAAGATCTTTCGATGAAATCTGAGAGATTTATGTCCCTACATTGACAGCGACGCAACTGACACTTTGATGCTTCAAAAAGGTCATAAAGAGATCATAAAACTTATCCATATGAATTGAATGGTTTAGTGGTTGCACACTGTTTCATATACTAAATAGTTCAGAATACATTCTGCATAGAATGCTTATATTCCATTCTGAACACAGCCATGGAGGTAATAAAGGTAAACAAGAAAAGAATAAGCTTGATTAACTTTATTTAAAAGGAGTGTTCAAAGCCCTGAAAAAGACAGAACAACATCTACACCTGTAAAGCGACTGGGGCCAAATCTCCCAGTAACCCACAGCCGGCTACTGTCACAGGGGTAATAGCCACCGCCATCACTTGCTTCTGAAATCTCGTCGAACACCAAAAATCATCCAGCCGCATCTAAACCTCATTCTTTTCAAGTTTGCCTGAGTGAGGATGCAGCAAAGTTCAAAGGAAAGGTACCTTTCTGCGAGTTCCCTCCTGCTCTGTATTCCGCAGCTCTCTCTGCATCATTTGGGAGGCATTGTTTTCTTCTTGCGGACAGTCGATTTCCAGATCCCGTCTGCATCTGAAAATGAGATACAGTCCTCTTTTCTCACAATATTGTGCATCTCAATTAAGAGCTCTTGTCTATGCACACTCGCTTGGCAAAGAAGAGCCGCCTTGACTGCTCTTTTCTTTCATAAAGAGTGGTCTAGAATTTGCAGTTTCCAGTATTGTTTTTGTGACCTTAAATTGCAGCATTAAATGAAACATCAACACAGAACTCATGTGTGCTTAAACTCTGAAATACTAATGTCAAAATCAGGCAGTGAGTGTGCAAAGTTAACACATCAAACCAAAGACTAAACTGAAGTCAGCTTAAATAAATATCTAAAGGAAGTTGATTAAAGATATTTTATTAAAAGATTTAAAGTTATATTTTAAGCTGCAACATGCATACTCTAAAAATGCTGGGTTGTTTCAACCCAAATTTGGGTTGAAACAACCCAGCATTTTTTAGAATATAGCTTCAGCTAAGGCCCTGTTCACACCTGGTATTAAGAAGATTTTTGAACACAAGTGGATGACACTAAATACAGGTGTAAACGGAGTGTAAAATATTTTGAGCTTGTCCACTTTTGACCACTTCCAGAGGCAGTTGAAAATGCATTCGACCTGATTGCTTTCATAGTGTAAACGCTCATGTGGTCGAATGTGTTCAAACAGCCACAAAAGACCGCCTAGCCTACTCTCCACCAACTGAACTAACATCTAAACATTATAAGAAGCACACTAGCCAGACGGGATTTAAACTTTAAAGTTTGGTTTGAAGATGAAAAATGTACCAAGCACAATGTTCTCTCGCCATTCCTGATTTCGAACATGCACTCACAGCGTTCAGCTGGTCTTGCGGCTCAGAGCAGAAACGAAAGCTGCTGCTCTCCGTGTGTTTTTCCCGTCATCTCCGATCGCATTCATATGTAAATTGCATGTGCTTATTTCATCCATTAGATTGAAAGATTTGAAAAAACCCCATACATTTACCCACCCATAGACCCTCCCCTCGAAGATATCAGGACAGAAGTGGTTGAAAGTGAACAAAACAGACTTAGATTAAAACACAGGTGTAAACGAGAATGTTTCCCTCGTCTACTTGTGATCCGATCAACCAAAACGCATCTTAATACCAGATGTAAACAGGCCCAAAGAGATTTGCATTTAAGCACTATTAAATTTAGGAGAACATATTCAACTTCAATCAAACTTTCAATTTATTAGCATTCAAGCCTTCATAAATGGCTATACAACTAACAAACCATCTGTGCTTGGAAGTAGTACCATGGTAAACCATGTTTTGACATGCAACAAGGGGCTAAAAACACCTGAAAAGACTTAAAATTTGAGCTGTTTACTGAAAACATAAGCCTGAGCCACAATGTTTTTTTAAAGATGCAATTCCCATTAGATGATTGAGTTCTGCAGGGATGATGTAATTACCCCCTTAAGATTTTTTTTAAAGCTTTTGCTTGTCTTGAAAGAGGTGGTTGCTAACAAGTGTCTAAATGACACTCATAAAACATCACACTGAACAGGTAAACTCATCTACTCAAAGCTACTTAGCAAAGACTTTATATACAGAAAGATGGTGCACTCGTATTACTATGAATGGGAGAAAATGCAAAGCGCAATATGGCAGAATAAGTCCCGCCTTATAAAGAAAACAGCCAATCGCAGATTGGTAAAGTCATCGCATCACTGCATCTGCTGTTAGAAGCTCCGGTTCCTATAGAAACAGTTAGTGTTCTGAGACGCACACTTAGAACGGCGCATGAGCTTGGTACAGTCTGAAAAATGCATTTTTTTTGTCACGATTTGAGTCAGGTTGAGTCGGTTGTTGTCAGATTTCATTGGTGATTTCAAATATGAAATTAATCGTAAGCTTGACGAACAGTTTTGGAGAATTTGACGTTTCCCCATTCAAAGAGATAGGAGCTGCACTTGCATGCCTGAGAGGCGTTTCAAAGATGGCCACCAAGTGAAATGAACTTCAAACTTTTAGGGAAAATGTTTTTTAATAAAGACTGAGTTGTTGAAGCTTAGTGAGGGTGATGTTGAAGTCATGTGACCGTGGTGTAGTTCGTTTATAGCCTACGTTTAGTGATTATCTTCTGGCGATTGTATTTAGGCTTCAAAATTCATACGATTTTTTGCAATAATCCAAAAGCCAATGGAAAAATCTTATTGGGTTTTGGTCGAGGGAACCACTTACAGTCCGGCCTACAAAAATACATCATCATAGTGCTGATTCAATACTGTAATGCTCTAATGCTACAGCGAGGAGGTCTCATTGCCAGGAGCTCTGCACCATAAACACTTCAGATCCCGCCACGGGGCTCTTCATCAGACGAGTGCCCTTGAACGAGGATCATTACCCCCTTGTACTTTAGGGAAGCTGTCCTGATCTGACCCCGGTCTCTGCCCGCAGATGTCTGCTGAAGTCACGGCTGGGAAGAGTAAATACAGCCTGTGCTTAGTAACAAAAATGACTCATCATAGCAAACAGTAGCTTCAGTTAATGAAGTAGAAATACCCTTCACAGGAAGCCATAAAGGACAGATTTTCTCATACCTGTACTGCCCAAAAAGCAAAGCAATAAGCTGCTCTTGACGACAATGAGGGTTTAAATGTACAACAAAACACTAAAACTTATTAAAAATGATGTTTTAGAATGATTAGGTTTTCCTCTGGTCTTGTTATCAAAACAAACAGATATCAGTAGGCTTTACAATCAATTGTGTAAACGGTGTAAGGAGCGCTTGGACAGCGATTAAAATCGTTAGTCATGGCCACTGTCTCTAGAAATGAATGATTCTTTGTAAAAACAAATGACTTTAGGTCTGTGCAAATCGCTGTCAGTGTGAACACCTTTAGAAATCATTTATTTATTGGGCAAAGATAATGATTTTTTCCCCATTACCTCCGGTAATGTACACAGCTTAATTGTTCGAGTAAATTTAACTGTGTGAAGAACTAAACCTTACAGTCTTTCCTTGATAAAATAACAGTGTTTAAGGCACTGAAGTGCAGTCAGCTTACTAATCATAACTACAGTAATACTCAAGTGCACCGTTAAAAAGTTTGCGGTCGGTAAGGTTTTTGGATGTTTTTGAAAGAAGTCTCTTTTGCTCACCAAGACTGCATTTATTTGATCAAAAAAACAATAATTTTGAGAAATGTTATTAAAATTTAAAGTAGCTGTTTTCTATTTGCATACATTGTAAAATGTAATTTATTCGTGTTATCAAAGCAGAATTTTCAGCATCATTACTCCAGTCTTCAGTGCCACACGATCCTTCAGAAATCATTCTAATATGCTGATTTGCTGCTCGAGAAACATCTATTTTGAAAACAGTTGTGCTGCTTAATATTTTTGTGAAAACCATGATGCATTTTTTTAGGATTCTTTGATGCATAGAAAGTTAAAAAGAACAGCATGTATTTGAAATAGAAATCTTTTAACATTATAAAATCTTACTGACACCAAACTTTTGAACGGTAGTGTACATATAAACGCAAATTGTTTTAGTCTAGTTAAGCATGTTCGTAGATGTATAAAATTAATTTTCCAAAAGCTTAGGCGTCACGTTAGTCATCCATCTTCTAAAAATGATATTGAAACCTGCCCATAAATCACTACAGGCGACGCTTTCAAACATGACAACTTTTTTCTTGTAACAAGACAGTTACAAGATCCTCATTTCAACCAGGAAATGCAAGACAAAGAAAATGAAAGTCGTTCAGCTTTAGCATTAATCATTATTATTTCTCAACATACAAAAAGCGTGTACAGTCACAGTCTGAGCAGAGTTTGGTAACAGACCAGAAGATGCTTTGGCAAGAAAAGCTTCTGACTACACCTGAAGCATGTCAGTTATGTATTTGCTTTAATAAATGACACTTTTGACCGCTGAAAAAAAAAAAACTCTACTCTAAAACATGAGTATGACTGGTATGATTTGCTGCCAAACTCCCACAGCCCATTTCATTCACTGTAAGGTAACTGTACAGCTCACTCTGAGAGCGTTTAAGCATATGGCTACTTGGAGTTTTATGCCGTTCGGACTTGCAAGCACTGCTGTTAAAGCGTGGCTGTGCACACGCGCACACTCATACAAAGATAAAGAGTCTATCATGTCTCAGTATTTCTTCCTCCTCCCTCTAAGCAAGTGTCCAGGTCTGTGCTTCTCCTCAGGGGTCACTGGGCTCCATGTCGGGCTGCTGGGAGGAAGGAGGAGGCGGGTCAGAAGAGGAGGGGATGGGGTCACCTGAGCCGTACGTGTTCTGGAGAGAGCGGGACACGTAATTCCAGTATTCCCTTCTTATGGTGTCCTTCTCCTCGGCCAGGAACTTACAGAGCTAAAAAACACGAACAGGTGTGAGAGTGTGAGCAGCACAAAATCAAGGCTTTTTATTATAGAGATGTATCAGGACACTATGCATGCTGGAAACCAAGATTCTGATGAGAAGATTCAAAACAAATGGAATTTAAACTAAGGCATTGAGTGAACACTGTACATATTTCAGACTGTGTAAAACAACAGGGGAGTAGAAGTCTAAATGCAGCTCTGACATTTTCCCACGTAACGAGCGCCTGCGTACAGCAGTGAGACCGCCGGCTCCCTCTGAGCAGCAGTAAAAGCCAGTTCAGACCTTATGAAAGGAAATCTGCTGGTTACGCTCATCAATATTCTGCACTTCACAGTCTCATGGAAAGGTCAGCGTTCTCTAGCTCGACCTGATAAGGAATTCTCCAGAAACATGAGCAGAATCCTTTCTAGAACCTTTCAGGAATTGTGAAGCTTCCACTATAGATTCACTCAGAAGTTGAACCATTCTAGAACTGTAGAAACCATCATAAACATTCTAGAACCGTGTGAGGTTTCCACAGTAGAACCCCTCAGAACCATTTTAGAACTATTCCGAGGGTTCCACTCACAAATATTCTATAACTGTGAGATTTCCACAGTAGAACCCATCAGAACCATTTTATAACTATGCGAGGGTTCCACTATAGAACCCCTCAGATCCATTTTAGAACTATTCTGAGGGTTCCACTATAGAAACCATCACAAATATTCTATAACTGCACAAGGGTTCCACAGAAGAACCCCTCATAACCATATTAGAAATATTGTAAAAGTCTTACTGTAGAAACCATCACAACTATGTGGGGGTTCCACTATAGAACCCCTTCAGAACCATTTTAGAACTATTCTGAGGGTTCCAATCACAATTATTCTATAACTATGTGAGGGCTCCACTACCATCAAATATTCAATAACTATGTGGGGGTTCCACTATAGAACACATCAGAACCTTTCTAGAACTATTTTGAGGGCTCCACTATAGAAACCATCACAAATATTCTAGAACTGTGTGATGGTTCCACAGAGGAACTCCTCAGAACCATTTTATAACTATTGTAAAAGCTTCACTGTAGAAACCATCACAAGTATTCTATAACTATGTGAGCGTTCCACTATAGAACCCCTTCAGAACCATTTTAGAACTATTCCGAGGGTTCCACTATAGAAACCATCACAAGTATTCTATAACTGTGTGAGGGTTCCACTATAGAACCCATCAGAACCATTCTAGAACTGTTCTGAGGATTCTACTGTAGAAACCATCACAAATATTCTAGAACTGTGTGACGGTTCCACAGAAGAACCCCTCGAAACCATTTTAGAACTTGTGTGAAGGTTCCACAGTAGAAACCCTCAGAACCATTTTAGAACTATTGTAAAAGTTTCACTGTAGAAACCATCACAAATATTCTAGAACTATGTGAGGGTTCCACTATAAAACCCCTCAGAACCATTTTAGAACTATTCTGAGGGTTCCACTATAGAAACCATCACAAATATTCTAGAACTGTGTGAGGGTTCCACTATAGAACCCCTCAGAACCATTTTAGAGCTATTCTGAGGGTCCCACTATAGAAACCATCACAAATATTATAGAATTGTGTGACAGTTCCACATATAAACCAATCAGAACTATTGTAAAAAATTTCACGGTAGAAACCATCACAAATATTTTATAGCCTAACTACGTGAGGGTTCCACTATAGAACCCCTCAGAACCATTCTAGAACTACTGTAAAAGCTTCACTGTAGAAACCATCACAAATATTCTAGAACTGTGTGAGGGTTCCGCTATAGAACCATTCTATAACGGTTGTGAGGGTTCTACCGTGGAAACAATCACAAATATTCTAGAACTGTGTGACAGTTCCACAAAAGAACCATTCTGTTTGAGGGTTACATCAAATAATCATTTAGATTTTTTCTAGAACTGTGCGAGTGTTCCATACTGCAAGCCTTCGGGAATATTCTAGAACCATTTGAGGGTTACATCAAATAATCATTTAGAACCATTCTAGAACCATGTGAGAGTTCCAATGTACAATTCTTTAGAATCATGAAGAATCCTTTCTACATCCACTCTACAACTGTGAGGACTTTATGATAGATTTTGTTCTGTTCTCCAATCTAGAACTGAGTGTTCCAAAATAAAATTGGTTCTACAATCATGTGAGGACTCGGTAAGAGAATACAATCAGTTCTAGAACTATGCAATTCATTGAATACCATCCACTCCACATTACTATAAAGTTTAATTTTTGTCTTGGCATAGAAGAACTATCCATTTCATATCCGTGGACATTCTTCCTCTGAACACTTTCATATTCCTCATCTCATATGCTTGTGAGTCTGACTGCAGCTGAAAGGTTGAACCAGCTTTTTTTTTTAAACACATACACATGCACATGGCCTCAATTTCAAAACAGAAAATCATTTTCAACTCCATCATCATCATCATGGCGGCTCAGGATGAGAAACCCACAGCAAAGAAATCTCATTAACCTCAATGCAGACAACATCCGCACATTTGCAGAGGAAAACACAAGGCCTGTCACGGAGAAATACTCAAGAGACGAATAATACTTTCTCTGTTCCGACTTTCCTTTCTTCATGGTGCAGACAAGCTCTTTGACGTGCGGAGACAGGCATGTAATGTTTTATATGCATTTAGTTTACTGAAATGGAACCATAGATCAATAATTAATTAACATCTATTAAAGTTGTGTTGAGTTAATATTTAAAGACCAGGGCTTTCAGCTAAAGACAGAATTCCAAAAGTCTCTAATTACCTTAATCATTGGACATGGATGATGTCTAGTGTTTTGTACGAACCACCAAACTGTGAAATATTCAACAGATTCTATGAAATATAGATATCCGTGAGTGAACCTGAATGCTACAAGAGATGAAACATAATCACTACACTCTAAGAAGTAATTCAGGGGACCTGTTAACTTAAATAAACGCATGGTTGCAAGTTAAAAATTCTAATTTATAGCTTTAATTAAACCTTTTAACATTTTGCTGAGTTCTGTTGACATAATACTGGTGATCATTACATAAGCTTATCGATTCGTCTGTAATTTAAACTCAAATTTAAATATTGAATTAAAAAAAATTAAAGTTGTAGTAACGTAATTAAATTGCCCTGATAACTTTGGAAATTAGGCAGTGGATTTCTAGTTCCCAGCATGCTTTGCATAGGACTGGATAAGGAGAATAAACGTTGAAATGAAGTATTAATTTATTTGTTTTAAGTGAAGGGAAAGACCTGTTAGTGTTTAATGCTTAATTTTTTTGAGTAATCAACTTAAAAATTTGTGTTTATACTACAAATTAAGTTCCTCTAACTCAGTGTAGCTTGTTGGTGGAACGTAAATTCACTCGAAGTTGTCATATCTCAAAAAAAATTGATAAACTGTTGCGTTAATTTTGTTTGTTGAGCCGACATTATTTTTTAGAGTGTACGCCAACGGAAAAAACGACATATTCTTTATGAAAACGCTTTACATGTGATATAGGCTAATGAAATATTTATGATGAAAAAATCATTTCTTATAGTAATGTTGCACTCAGGCACATTATGTACATTTTGCAACAGCAGTTTTGCATCAATGATGATCTTTGATGATTATTCAACGATAAAGCAGTGGCTACACACACAAAATGGTAACTTCACAGCAAGCAAGTTTACATGCACATGTAAACACTGCCCTTGTTTTTGGTATGTGTGAAGTCACAGCTCACCTCCAAGGCCTTGTTGAGTGCCTCACGCTGGTCATGGCTGGAGTTGTTGGTCTCCAGAGCGTCTTCATAGAGGTCGACCAGGAAGGCGGCGAGATATGGAGAACTGCACGAGTCCCGAAGCTCTGTCACCTGCTCCAGCAGTCCAGGATACGAGGACAGACCACCATCCTGTAGGATCCTGAGTCACAGAACCGACACATACATCATGATGCTCTGAGATAAACAAATCAAAATAAACATGCAATGTTTAAAGTCATGCAAAAAATGGTATTTATGCATTTCCAATATGAGCAATAGTAATGCTTGCCTTGGCAAATACTATTAATGATCCATGTTGTGCTTTGTCCATATATTTTTACATTCATTCAGACTCTTAAGTGAAAACTGTTTATATTTTTCTGTTAATGGTGATCATCTGCCATCTGCTGGTTGTATGTATGAAAGAGAAATCAGATGACTTTGCAGCACTCACCCTTTTAAATAGTTCCAAGCGCTCTCGTTGTGAGGAGCTTTCTTTATTTGTTTCAGTGTGTACCTAAAGACAGAGAGAGGCGTTGCATGGTTTTAATTGGCCATTTTTACGTACCAGTAACAAATAATAGTCTTTACATGTGAATTCTGCAGAAATTGTTGTTTTAAAAGCAGGTGGAAGCAAATAAACATTCACACTTTGCAGTATTTGTTTGGAGAGTAACCACACTTGTGTCTTCTTCAAACAAGCAGCTTTAAGTGATTCATATGACTCTAATGATCCGATTTATTTTATATAAATCTTTGTAAATGTAAATGAAAGGCATTATAAAGTGTTAATGATGGTATACAGTGAAAAATATACATAGATTTCCTTTTGAACAATGGACGAAATCAGTTTAAACTTTTCATTATTGTAATTTTTTAGTTAAGAACCAAAACAAAAATGATTTGTGATCATTGGTATTTTTGCACAAGAATCTTTGAGCAAAAACCTCTGGTTTGGTAGTGTCAATGAATAAGACTCACTGCACTTCTCTGTCGAGGATGACAGGGTCGGAGTATCCGCTGGTGTGGCTGATGACGAAGTGTCTCTGATTCCATGCAGAGTTATTCCTCACGTCCTCCTCTAACAGTTCCTCCACATACTCCAGCTCTCCGTCCCACAGCTTATACTCCTGTGACACACAGAGACAGACCATGAACAGATGCAGATCAGCAAACAGTTTACACGCCACACCGAGGCTGTGAATCTGTACCTGGATGACCCACTGTCTGTGCTGCCACGCGTGGTAGTTCTTGGCATCTTGACTGAGAATTTCTGCTACAAACTGCAGCTCATCCGACGGGTCGTTCAGCCACTCCACCACCATCCGCCTGTGATGCCTGAAGATTTGCACAAATAGTTTAATAAATAATCATTATTCTCCATTGTTGCAGCTCCTCTCTTTCCAGTCTGTCAGTAACGCTGTTTAGTTCCTGTCTCTATGAAGCCCCTCCTTGTGAAAAGCACAATGTGCTCTGATTGGTCAGCTGGAGCAGTGTGTTATGATTGGTCATTTGGGAAATGTCCCGCCCCTAACGCTGCATTCACACAGGGCGTCGGCCTTAACGCTTCTCGTTTACTTTGATTGGGTGACGTCATGTGTTGCCCAACTGAATTGTGGGTTCCGTCGCGTCGCTTCACTCGCGTTGCAAGCGGTAGAAGTTGAACATTTTTCAACTTTTTAAGCGCCAACGCAGGCGTCAGCCAATCAGATCACCTTATACAAACACTCTAGAGCAGTCGCTAGCCAACTGCGTTCATGCAACTCCGGAAAGTAATGTGATTGGCTGTTATCACTACAACAGTCGCGTCAACACAAGCTTCAGACACGCCTTCCGTCAAGCGTTAATGCTGACGCCCCGTATGAATGCAGCGTTACCATAACCGCCAGTTTCAACACACTACTAACTAACTCAACCAGGCCCCGCCCCTTTATTCTGAGTCTGAATTATTTAAATGAGGAATATTGTGAAGAAATCTCTACAATGGAGGCTTCAAACTCATTTGTACATACAGGCTGAGATGGACTTACCAGACTTGGTAGTTCTTAGGCTGATCTTCTATGATGGCTGTGATATACTTCATCTCTTCTCTCAGGTCTTTATCTAGAGCCTGCAGTAAAACTCTTCTGTAGTGCCTACAGACATCAAAAGTCACACTTTAATGCAGGTTTCTTGCACTTGCTTTGTAGCTTTTTACAGACCAAAGCAACCAGATGTTTAAATCTGCAACCCAGTGCAGACTGAGAGATAGTGTGTGTGTTATGCACATACTTTTATTGAACAAAGGATGCATTAAACTGATTAAAAGTGACATTTATAATGTTGAAAAAGATTCTATTTTAAATAAATGCTGTTCTTTTGTACTTTCTATTAATCAAAGACTCCTTTTTTCAAAAATATGAACCGTTTTCAACATTGATAATAATAATAAATGTTTCTTGAGCAGCAAATCAGATATTAGAATGATTTCTGAAGGATCATGTGACACTGAAGACTGGAGTAATGATGCTGAAAATTCAGCTTTGATCACAGGAATAAATTACACTTTACTATATATTCACATAGAAAACAGCTATTTTAAATTGTAATAATATTTTACAATTTTTACTGTAACATATTCACATTTATAAGCTGATTTAATTATCAGTTATCTCACCATACTGTGTAATTGGCGGCGTTGAGCTCGATGGCTTCAGCGGTCAGTGCAAACGCTCGGTCGCTCTTCTCATCGTTCTTCAGAAGCGCTCTGAACATGTCAAACACGTCTGTGACTGCAGATGACAGACAAACATTAAACATTTGCATTAATAAATGAGCAACTAATAGCATACAGTAAGTCATTAACCTGAATAAACCCAATGACAGCATGATCGGGTCGTGTATCACACAAAATTGGTTTATTTTGTGATAATTACGGCTAACATCCCATTAATCATCACATGACTACTTAAATGGGCATGTAATAGAACAATGGACATAAATTGAGATTATTCTATTATGTGAGAAGAGAAAAAGTGTGAGACATGAAAGTGATGAGGAATCAATGGCCTGAGACTGATAATGTGTGATACTAAAAATAGAGCAGTTTTTGGTTCAAGCTTCATTGAATAAAAGGTACTTACATTTCTCTGAATAAGCGATCTTCACCACAGGGTTCGGTCCATCATCTTGAGGAACGGGTTCAAGATCGGCCCACTCTTTTCTGTCCCTAAAGGAACAAAACAAGCACATTATATGACAGTTTACAGACTTGCTAGTTAAAGGGCCCGTTCATTTCACCAAGACTCAAATGGACCTCTTTTGAATTAATAAAGCCAAAGAAGTGATTCAGTTTGTATTTTGAATGTGATATGACTCTATATGACATTTATTTTGAATCAGCTGCCATCAAGAATAATATCAATGGAAACCAACGTTGTTTGTTTTCATCTGGATTAAAGTCACCATGAAATGAAAACTGACAGTTCTTGTTTTTTTATGGAATATTGCAATGTTTATTATGATTTATCGGTGCACATCATTATTTTAAATTCATGTTCCTCGTAATCTTGAATCAGAATATCTTCTCCTCCCTCTTGCAGCATCTCTTCTCTTCTCTGATGATGAGGGCGGGGCAACCTGTCACTCACATGAGATCCACCAACAGCCAACCACAACCATCCAATCAATTCCTCACAGACAAAATCAAGCCCCGCCCTACATTTGTTCTTGTTCCAGAAGCTGTTTCGCTCAGATGTACATCACAATACGGATAAAATCCATTTCATGACAACTAAGGCTCTTTTAATCCTACCCATTTATTTTGATTCAGTTCATATTAAACGTCATGATTCTCTTCCGCAAGTTTTATTCAGAATCAGGCAGAAATCAAGAGAAGTGACAAAGAACATCATGGCGGTCACAGAGTGTCAATAGAATGAATCAATAAAGAAAACGGTTCATTTGAATCTCTTCATTCTCAAACTTCTGACAGGTGTATTTAGTTAATTTGAATCAAAAAATGGGTAAAGTGAACATCAAACAAGTTTCAGCATTAAAAAAAAAAACTTCTTTAGGCTCAATTTCATGGATTCATCTTGTGTGAATCACTCAGAATAGATGAATCAATTATGAGAAAATTCCTTTTAGTTTTGAAAACACCTACTGTAAATCAGGATTAAACAGACTCTAATAGTCCTGATCTGGATTAAAAAGACTCCTTTAGCCCAGGATTACAAAGACTCTTCATTCAGATCATGTGAATCACTCAAAAAAAAAAAAAAAAAAAAAAAAAAAAGAGAGAAATGAAAGTGGCCATAACAAAACATCTGTGGGTGATCAAAAAGCCTACTTATTGATTAAATCCTGCTCAATTCTCTTAATTCAGTTCAAATGAATCATTCTGACGTATTGATTCAGTTCAAGTAAATATGAATCACTCTGAAGTGACATAAGAACACATCTTTAGTGGTTATTACACTATTTACATAATGTTGCTCACGAGTTTGCATACCATTTTAAATCAGATCTTTTATAAGCTGATTCAGTTCATGTGAATCACTCATAAACATAACTAATACAGCCTCCTGTACACTGGTGCTTTAACGAATTAGATGTAATAGAAAACGTCATTAAAAGCTGACGTTCAACATAATAAACTGGAGAATAAATAAATTAAACATCTGTAACTGAAGTGATTCGCCGCACACACACACACACACACACACACACTCATTCAGTTATCATGCTAAGCTAGTTGCTAACCTCACCTGTAGAAGACATAACCTCCTTTAACAGGCTCCTCATATTCCATCTCCGCCTCCTCCACCGTGTTCTCCTCTTCTACTCCGTCCTCCTCCAAATTCTCCACCAAGGAGTTGGACATTTCTTCAACAGAAGACATTGTAGAAACTGCACCTTGCTAACTGTGCAGATGGCTATAGAGCTGACAGATGCGTGAAGACAGAGACACGCCTGATTCAGAACGCTTTCAAAATAAAAGTCTCGAAGATTTCCGAGCTTTTGCTAATCATAATTATGGCATTAAAAGTCGTTATGACATACTAAGTGATATTTATAAGATGAAAAGTCAGAATTATTGCGTTAAAATTCATAATTATGACATAAAAGTCACAATTTTGACTTTTTTATATCCCAACTGTGACATAAAAAGTCAAAATTACGATTTAGCATGTCATCATTTCGGGTTTTTGTCATGATTTTGATTTATAATGTCGTAATTGTGACTTGGTATAGAATTTCGACTTCTTAATCTAATAATTTCGACTTTTATCTTATAGTTATGACTTAAGTCATAATTTCACCTTTTTTAAGAAAAGGGCTAATATTATAGAATATTTTAAAACAATGTTGTACAATATATTTTGAATTATATATATATATATATATATATATATATATATATATATATATATATATATAATTATCTAACATAACTATTGATATATAATAATGCAACACAAACCATATAAATATTTTTATGTGATCAAACTCAGTAACAAATGCTCATCACTGGTCCATTTTATTTACATCATTTCTATTTATAAACATGCATATCTAGTAGGGCTCATCATGACAGTGCTTCAAAATAATTCTAATGAATTGTTTTAATTTGTTATTTTAATGCAATTTAACAAAGTATATAAAAGCAGCAATGAGACCATTCTGGATGTTTATTTTTTTTATTATTATTTATAATAATAATTTTATTAATAATAATAGATACATTGGTTTCTGTTAGTAAAAACTATCAAAAACAGTTAAACATACAAAATACATACTCATATAAAGACGTGGGATATTTTTCTAATCACAGAGCACCCGTTAAGGCCTTTTAACAGCAAGTGCCATTGCTTGAAAAGTGTTCTCTAGGGCTGAAGTACTACTGTTTGCCGTTGCCATTGATGGGAAGTTTCTTGAAGTCGTCACACTCCAGCAGGGCTTTGACTTTGGGCCGCGCAGCGATCTTATCCACATAGCTCTTGAGCTCTGGGAAGGAGTCCAGAGAGGTGGAGCAAAGGACTTTAAAATTCAGCAGAAGGTCGAACAGGTTGTAGTCCGCAAATGAGATCTGTGAGGAGACACAAAACGTAGATGGGGAACAGAATTTACCAAGTACTAAATTACATCGATTACTCTTCTAGTATTTCTTCTGGATGTCTCACCTGATCACCAACTAGGAATCCAGATTTGTTTTTGGCCAGAGCGGTTTCAAATGGTTTGAGCTGGTTGGACAGATCTTTGATGAATGCTTCTTTACCAGTCTCCTACAGATGAGGACAAAATAATACATTTATTCATGTACAGATGCTTTATCCAAAGCAACTTACAATATGTGAGATTTACAGTACTCACATATTCCTGGTAGATCATCTTAATATATTTTAGGCGCAGATCCTCAACTCCATCGTTCATCATGTCAATAAGAGAAGCCTCAGTGTCGTTTTTTCCATATGCACCTGAATGTGTAAAAGGATCAATTATATATGTATTACGGGAGTATTTCAGCAGTGTCGTGTAACCCAGTTACTCCTACTAGCCACTTTGGCAGGTTGAATTTATGTTTGAAGTGAACGTAAACAGTTGAGAAAGAAAACGCATGTGTAACAGTATAATGGATCCGTGCGTCAGCTCTTAAAGTGACAGCAGCCTAATAAACCTGCTGCCAAATTATGAGATGATATTAAAAATATCCATATGGCAGTTTTTCCCCATGGTACTGATGTCAAAATTGTGGTCAGTGAAAATGCTGTGTGGCTAATGACTTTGGAAAACCACTACACAGTGACTGCTGAACAAAAAAAGTTAATGTCAAACCTGGTGTCATTATAAAACAAACTTAAAGGTGCAATGTGTAAATTTTAGGAGGATGTACTGACAGAAAGGCAATATAATATACAATATACAACTATGTTTTCAGTGTTGTATAAAGACCTTACATAATGAACTGTTATGTTTTTATTACCTTAGAATGAGCCATTTCGATCTACATACACTGCAGGTCATCATTTTGCGCCAACATGTTTCTACAGAAGCCCTAAATGGACAAACTGCTCTACAGAGCACGTTTGCTTGACTAGCTACTCTCTGCTGTCTCAGACGACGACATCTTAGTCCTGTGTTGGCCACCGTAGCTTCTCTATATTGCAATTCGCAACCTCACCGCTAGATGCCGCTAAAGTTTACACACTGCAGCTTTAAGTAAGCTTGATTTTATTCAGATGCATTAAAGTGTTAAAAAAAACATGAGAGCGAGTAAATAAATGACAGAATTTTCATATTTGGGTAAGTAATTTTTTTTACCATGTTTGCGACCCAAATGCCTTAATATGGTGTTGGACTGATACAGGACCAGGTCACCATCCTGGAACTTGGGCAACTGTCCAAAGACCTAAAACAAATCAAATAACACTCTATCAATATACAGACCAAGGAATAACATTAAACCACATTAAAATATTTACATTTATAAAACAGTTCCAGTGCAAAATTCAAATATTAATTCTATATAAAAATCAAAACTCACACAGCTGGCTTTTATTTCACCCTTTCCCCACTCGTCAAGGGTCACCAGGTTCTCCTTCAGCTGCTGCTCTTTGTCTGCCAGCATAATCTTCAAGGCACCACATCTGCCTGTAAGGTGCACATGACACGGGGTCAGGGGGCGTTACTATAGCAACAGCATTCTACAATCATCTTAGAAGCTGCATCTTGTTCCGGAGGCTGCATCCTCCGGAGGTCACATTTGAAGGCTGCATACGTCATCAAGGATGTCTTATTTAAGAAAAGTAAACATAATAAAATTTGTTATTTCTCATGAGGTGTAAAATACTGTACTTTCTTTCTTTCTTACTTTGCAATCTTTTCTTAAATGAGACCGCCTCGATGATGGATGCAGCCTTCAAATGTGGACGCAGCTTTTGAAATGAGACGGAGCAAGTGTGTAATCACACGTATCAAAGTGCACATTCGACTCAATGATAATGCAAACACTGCTTTAGACGGTGTTTACGGACAATAAAGGAAACTCATTCATGATTCACGAGGAGCTGTGTTGTAATTTGCCAATTTATATGGAGTGCATGTGGGCTGAAGTTCACTGCCGTTCCTCTTTCCTTATCTAGGGCAATTGACTTCAGACAAATGTCTGATTGGACAACCAAGAGCTGGCCGGCCTCAGAGAACATACCAAAGATTATCAATGGAGCGAAGAATATTCAACTCTTCCTTCCCTGAACAGAGAGTGTACTCATGCAGTAAGCAAAATAATAGAATTAAATAATAAGCTATATTATAATGTATATATTTTCAAATATTGCTAAAGTTGCATGCAAATTCAATCAACTACTAAAATATAAGAGTTCTTTAATAGTTGCATATGGCTTGTGTTTCATGAAACTTGCACTTCTTTTGTTTGCAGCTCCAACAGTCTCAACTGAACCACGTCACGAAAACTTTTCCAGACTTTTCTGAAGGGTCAGACATGCATCATGTGACAAGATTAAAGAAACAGCAATTCATACAAACCTTTGAGTGCGAAGTATGTGAGTGTGTAGGGAGCCACTGCAAAAAAACGGAGAAAAACAGTTAAGAGAGGAAACTGCAGAACATGTGAAAGCAGCGTAAAAGGAAGTATACTAGTAGTGCTCCATTCACACCGCCCTTGTCTTTTTCCTCATGCACGAGCATTTGAGCATTATGTAACACTTGCACATTTGCGCACATATTATATACATACGATGAAAAAAGTCATGCAAAATGCTTGAAAATATGAATAACACATATTACAGTGCTAATGCAGCTCAGTTTTGATATGCATGCGCTGAATAGCTGTATATTATGTAATATCAGCTTAAGCTCTCTGAATATCTTAAGACACACTGACTGACTGCAACGACGCCGTGAATCATTTGTTGCAGCAGCGCAATGCAAATATTAGCAAGCAATGCATCCGACATATGGAGCATGATCATATGCACTTGAAGGTGAACACAAAAGTGCATGAGAGCTGTAAACAGTCATAAGGTACTTACTCGTGTAGTAGGAGGATAGAGTGCGGTTTGAAAGCTGTGTGCGCGAGCTGCTCCTGAAGTGCAGTGAACAGAAGTGCGCGCGCGAGGCTCCTTTTATAAGCCTTACGTTTTTTTTTGATGAGTCATGATGAGTCCCTGTTAGCACGCAAAGTGTGTTGTGGCTGCTTACAACTGCATTCATGACAACACTCTAATAAAAGAGAATGATTGACTTCCAGTGGGTCATTCATGTTGTAGTACCTGTAACTTTAACAATGAATATGCTTACGTTTGCTGTTTAAAGCTGCAGTCTGTAAGTTTTGCCTCTTTGTCTCCATCTCTGTTTGAAACCTGCATTTGCAGTTATTTGCGGAATTAGCATCTTTACGTGGGTTGTGCATCGACACGGCACCTCAGCGCGGATGAATCTAATGTTTGCTTTGGAATCACAGACTCTGCTTCTTGGAAGTATGACCAAAATAAGAATTTTCACCGGAAAATGTCATCTGAAGGAGTAAGTAACATGTCTGCCACTTTTGTTCTGACCAACTGAGAAAAAAAAACACAATAAATCGCGCTGTCAATGGTGATTAAATCTAATAATCACTTAGCTTGGATCACATCAAACCGTGCAGATTATTAATATTGTTATACTTTGTTCTCAAGTTAACAACATCAGCATTGCGTGACTATGTGTATTTAGTGTGTATTAGTGTTACCTGTAGATTTCAGCTTCTGTAGCCACTCCGCAGTCCAACGTCTTTTGCTTTTGTACACAAAGTTTTGCGAGGGAACGCAAACGCTTTAAAAAATATTTTTTCCTCCCATCCCAAATTTTTTTCCACCACCATGTCCCTTTAGGTGCTCCATATGGCTATCTAATAATCTCGACTTTTATCTTATAGTTATGACTATTTTTTTTTTTTTAAAAGGTAATATAAAATATTTTAAAACAATATATATAATACATATTTTAAATAATATACATAAATATCTAATATAACTATATTGATATATAATATGAAAATGTAATATAAAACATATAAATATTTTTATATGATCAACTCAGTAACAAATGCTCATCACTGGTCCATTTTATTTACATCATTTCGATTTATAAACATGCATATCTAGTAGGGCTCATCATGACAGTGCTTCAAAATAATTCTAATGAATTCTAATAAATTTGTTATTTTAATGCAATTTAAAACATGTTTTATATACAGGTATAGAGTTGTTCTATAACAAAGAATATATAAGCACCAATGAAACCATTCTGGATGTTTAAATTTGTTTTTATTTATAATAATAATAGTTGATACATTAGTTTTTGTTGGTAAAAACTATCAAAAAAAGTTAAACATACAAAATACATACTCATATAAAGACGTGGGATATTTTTCTAATCACAGAGCACCCGTTAAGGCCTTTTAACAGCAAGTGCCATTGCTTGATCAGTGTTCTCTAGGGCTGAAGTACTACTGTTTGCCGTTGCCATTGATGGGAAGTTTCTTGAAGTCGTCACACTCCAGCAGGGCTTTGACTTTGGGCCGCGCAGCGATCTTATCCACATAGCTCTTGAGCTCTGGGAAGGAGTCCAGAGAGGTGGAGCAAAGGACTTTAAAATTCAGCAGAAGGTCGAACAGGTTGTAGTCCGCAAATGAGATCTGTGAGGAGACACGAAACGTAGATGGGGAACAGAATTTACCAAGTACTAAATTACATCGATTACTCTTCTAGTATTTCTTCTGGATGTCTCACCTGATCACCAACTAGGAATCCAGATTTGTTTTTGGCCAGAACGGCTTCAAATGGTTTGAGCTGGTTGGACAGATTTTTGATGAACGCTTCTTTACCAGTCTCCTACAGATGAGGACAAAATAATACATTTATTCATTTATAGATGCTTTATCCAAAGCAACTTACAGTTGAGGAATATAAGTGATTCATCTTAAAGAGGCAATAAACATGAGAAGTGCTAGTAATACAAAAGTTTCAGCTATCATTCAGAATAGTACAAGTAGTAGAATATGGAGGGATTAACAATAATATCAATGTCTAGGGTCATATCACTGTAGAAACCATGCATTTGCTCTGAAATGGCTCAAAAGGCTGATTACTATCTGATTGATATCTGAATGTCTGTGAGATTTACAGTACTCACATATTCCTGGTAAATCAGCTTAATATATTTTAGGCGCAGATCCTCAACTCCATCGTTCATCATGTCAATAAGAGAAGCCTCACAGTCGTTTTTTCCATATGCACCTGAATGTGTAAAAGGATCAATTATAACAGTTCTGTACTACATACTGCATAGGATTTTAAAAAAAAAGACAGTATGCATCATGCAATAATAAAGATTTCAAACAGTAGTTTGCCATTGGTCCCCATTGACTTCCATAGTATTTTTTCTTTACTATGGCAGTCAATGGGGACCAACAACTGTTTGGTTGCAGACATTCTTCAAAATATCTCCCTTTATGTTCGGCACAAGAAAGAAATTAATAGAGGTTTGGAACAACGTGAGAGCGAGTAAATAAGGTGAGAATGTTCATTTTTTGGTCAACTATCTAACTTTTTTTTTTTTTTACCATGTTTGCGACCCAAATGCCTTAACATGGCATTGGACTGATACAGGACCAGGTCACCATCCTGGAACTTGGGCAACTGTCCAAAGACCTAAAACAAATCAAGTAACACACTATCAATATACAGACCAGGGAATTACATTAAACTGCATTAAACCATGCATAGATTATTTACATTTGCAACAGTTCCGGTGTAAAATTTAAAGGGTAAATCCTATATAAAAACAAAACTCACACAGCTGGCTTTTATTTCACCCTTTCCCCACTCGTCAAAGGTCACCAGGTGCTCCTTCAGCTGCTGCTCTTTGTCTGCCAGCATAATTTTCAAGGCACCACATCTGCCTGTAAGGTGCACATGACACGGGGTCAGGGGGCGTTACTATAGCAACAGTATTGTACAGTCATCTTAGTGTGTAATCATATGCATCAAAGTGCACATTAGACTCAGTGATAATGCAAACACTGCTTTAGACAAAGGAAACTCGTTCCACGATTCATGAGGAGCTGTGTTATGGAGTGCATGTGGGCTGAAGTTCACTGCCGTTCCTCCTCCCCTATCTAGGGCAAATGACTTCAGACAAATGTCTGATTGGACAACCAAAGATTATCAATGGAGCGGAGAATACTCAACTGTTCATTCTCTGAACAGAGAGTGTATTCATGCAGTTGTGCATCGTCTAGTAAAATAATAAATTTAAATAATAAGCTATGTTATAATATACATATATTTCAAATATTGCTAAAGTTGCATGCAAATTCAATCAACTACTAAAATATAAGAGTTCTTTAATAGTTGCATTTGGCTTGTGTTTCATGAAACTTGCACTTCTTTTGTTTGCAGCTCCAACAGTCTCAACTGAACCACGTCACGAAAACTTTTCCAGAATTTTCTGAAGGGTCAGACATGCATCATGTGACAAGATTAAAGAAACAGCAATTCATACAAACCTTTGACTGCGAAGTATGTGAGTGTGTAGGGAGCCACTGCAAAAAAAAAAAAACAAAAAAAACAGGAAAACAGTTAAGAGAGGAAACTGCAGAACATGTGAAAGCAGCGTAAAAGGAAGTAATCAGATGGAATGTACAGCAGCGATCGCAAAGGCAGATTTGCACGATATTGTTTACTGAATTGCATACTAGTAGTGCTCCATTCACACCGCCCTTGTCTTTTTCCTCATGCACGAGCATTTGAACATTACGTAACACTTTCCTCCATTCATTGTGGTCACATTTGCTCACATATATACATACGATGAAAAAAGTCATGCAAAATGAAAATAAGAATTAGCACATATGGCTCAGTATCGGCCGGCTCTGGTCACGTGAGCAGCACGTCGCACATTGACTATTTTAACAATGTTTTTACTACTTTTCTGGACACTGAGTGTGGTAAATTCATTGCTTTCAATGGAGGATAAAAAAAAAAAAACTAATCAAAAATATCTTAATTTTGTGTTCTGAAGGTCTTACGGGTGTGGAACAACATGAGTGTGAGTAATAAATGACAGAATTTTCATTTTTGGGTGAACTAACCCTTTAAGCTCTATGAATATCTTCAGACGCTGTGAATCATTTGTTGCAGCAGCGCAATGCAAATATTAGCAAGCAATGCATCTGACATATGGCAGATCTAAAGCATGATCATATGCACTTGAAGGTGAACACAAAAGTGAATGAGAGCTGTAAACAGTCATAAGGTACTTACTCGTGTAGTAGGATCGGGTGTGGTTTGTAGGCTGTGTGCTCCTGAAGTGCAGTGAACAGAAGTGTGCACGAGGGTCCTTTTATAAGCCTTAAGTTTTTTGATGAGTCATGCATGCGCCCTGTTAGCACGCAAAGTATGTTGTAGTCTACTGTATGTTGTATGTCTACTGCATTCATGATGACAACACTAATAAAAGAGTATGATTGATTGCAGTCATTCATGTTGTAGTACATGTAACTTTAAATATGATTAAGTTTAGTGTTTAAAGAAGCATTTTAGGAATATGCTCTGGCTGGAGCATCTGAACTTTATTAAATGTAACTTTTTAGAAATAAAGTGAGGGATTTAATTAATTATTGTATTATCATAATGTCTGTAATTATATCACACACAATGAAATGTCCTAGACAAATCAACTACCTCAAAATATTGCATGGACTTAGACCTTATAAAAGCACATGAACTTATAAGAACTATATTATATATTATATCTATAGATATAACTTGTAGAATTGTAGTTACTGGCATTTTCCTCATTTGGGATTGAATCTGGTTTATTATGGTTTAGTTTGCATGTCTTTTTCATAGTTTCGTAAGCCAAAGGAAAGAAAGAAAATGAGAAAAGGAAAGCCAACACAGTTCAGGTCAGATAAGTTTGTTTATTGTCGTTGCATGCCAAGTATTTTTGATTGCATTGGTCTGGTACAGAGTCAAGACTCCATCATCCATTTTAGACAGCTGGCCAAACAGCTTCAGGAAATGAGAGACAGAGATTTTTTTATTGCTTGCATTGAAGAGACTATCAGTGCTTCTCTTCATGATTTATCTCAGAGGAGCTTGTTACTCATCACACATGGGTAACAGCGTTCAGCACTGGAGATTACTTACTGTAACTAACCAGATGTAAACAAACCAGGGTTTGGCACTGTAGAGTTTGAAGCAGGAACGTCAAATGCAATGTTTAAAGTCATCATGAACTATTAATAATGGAATTTTGCAGTATTTATTATTAATGATTTATCCGTGCACATCATTCATTTTCCTCGTAATCTTGAATCAGAATATCTTCCCCTCCCTCTTGCATCAACATCTATTCTCTGATGTCGAGGACGGGGCAACCTGTCACTCACATGAGATCCACCAATAGCAAACCACAACCATCCAATCAATTCCCCACAGACAAAATCAAACCCCGCCCTACATTTGTTCTTGTTCCAGAAGCGTTTCACTCAGATATACGGCACAATATGAAAGAAAAGGCTGTCATGCAACCCAAACATAATCTATACATGTATCTGTTAAATCTGGCAGATATTCACTACTTGTCTGGGCTCATGCATGTATGTCCGCACACCTCCTGTCGTCAGTCAGTCGTTGGGATTGTTTTTGCTGTTGTTTCATAAAAACCGGTTCTTCCTGTTCAGTCCTCATTGTGGAGGTGAATACAGACATGTATGTAAAAGTGCAGAATCACCATTATGCACCAAGTTTAAAGACTAATGTATAAAGCACACAATCTAAATTGCGTAGACAGTGTAAAATGAAGATGTCTGGATGTAGGCCTTCAAGTTGATCCATTTACATGATCAGTGGGAAAAGAGTTCAGACATTATTTAAAGGGGTCCTATAATGCCTTTCTCCATCTTCATGTTTCTTTAGTGTGTAATGTTGCTGTTTGAGCTTGAAAAAGTCCCTCCAGCGGGAGTTCTTCTCTATATCAGCGTCAGTGTTTCTGAACTCCCTGAAAGTTTTCTTCACAATATTCCTCATTTAAATAATTCATACACAGAATAAAGGGGCGGGGCCTGGTTGAGTTAGTTAGTAGTGTGTTGAAACTGGCAGTTATGGTAAGGGGCGGGACATTTCCCTAATGACCAATCGCAACACACTGCTCCAGCCGACCAATCAGAGCACACTGTGCTTTTCAGAAGGAGGGGCTTCATAGAGACAGGAACTAAACAGAGCGTTACTGACAGACTGGGAAGAGAGGAGCTGAACAATGGAGAATATGAGGAAAATAATCAACATTCAAGCAGGAAAACCATAATCTTTATGAGGAGCTACAGCCATTAAATGTCACTTTATTTGAACAAAATGCATTGGAGTAAGTGTGTACATAAGTGTGAGCTGTGAGTTGCATGCACTTAAAAACTTAAATTTAACCTTAAGCCTTTTAAATTCACATGTGATTCGATCATAACTGTTGTGGATGTTTTAATAGGGGGCAAGGTCTTCAAGCAGTTCCTGGAGATATTTTGCTTTTCCTGACTCTGAAGTGAGGTAAAGTATAAAGTCATCATGTCACTTGCCAATGAAAGCAGTGGTTATGCAACAACATTTATCATGGAGAATTAACTCACATATTATTTTAGTATTTGGTCAATCGGGGATTCATCCAGATCAGGCCAAGCAGCTGTAAACCCATGCAGCACAGACAGAGACGTGCAAATAAAAAAGTGTAATAAATTATTGTATTATTGTATTGTATTGTTGGTATTTTTTTATTTATTTTTTTTTTTGCTTTTTTGCATTGTTCTGTAGTCTAAAATGCTGGGAGACAACCAACTTTTTGAGAAAAAGTACAAAAGGAAAGTAGAGACAGTTCAGGTCAAGTGGGGTTTTTGATTGTCATCTCACCTAGTTCACAGTCAAGTTTTGTTTCATCGTACTGGAACAGATTCAAGTCTCTCTATCCTAGTTTAGCTGGCCAAAAAGCTGTTTAACGACATACACAGAAGCGAGAGACAGAGGAGATGAAATCAAAACTTACAATTCTTGTTTTTTATGGAATATTGCAGTGTTTATTATAAGTGATCATTTTGTTAAATCATGTTCCTGGTAATCTTGAATCAGAATATCTTCCCCTCCCTCTTGCAGCTTCTCTTCTCTGATGGCGAGGGCGGGGCAACCTGTCACTCACATGAGATCCACCAATAGCAAACCACAACCATCCAATCAATTCCTCACAGACAAAATCAAGCCCCGCCCTACATTTGTTCAGTTTCATGATGAATTGAGGATTTGAGAGTCCATTAAAAATGCATATCTGTTGACCAATAATGATAATAATATTAGACGCATCCTGCTATGTAAGTGCATGAGAAAAATGTACTTTTCCAAATTAAATTCTAAACAATTTCCTAAGGCTTTCAAGCACAAATTGCACCATTTCCTGAAAATGACTCTTTTATATGTTTCCTCATGTCTTGCATTGTATTTTTATTAATATGATCTGTGTTAAATCATTAACACATTTATGCTAAGCTTTTCCCATAATGTTTTTCTGTCTCCTGTTGCTCTGGGAAACAGCTCTGAGCACAAGAGATTACTATTATTAGCTAACCCAGCATAAACAGACTAGGAGTATACGGTTACTGTAGTCTCAACATTTGGGAGCCAAATAAATATTAGGTATGATATTTCAAATATGTGCTTGCAATGCCTGTTTATGTTCACATTTATGGTCTTTAAATGAATTAGCTAAGAGGCATTATATCTAGGTCATCAGTCAATTATAATTTCACATGTCTATCCGGTTACTATGATTTCTGATTGTCTGCATGATTCATACGGCCTCAAATGGACACATTCACTCATACTTTAAAAATAAGATGGATGTGTTTGTGCACTTAACAACAAAATGCTCTATGGAGGAATGTTAAAAAAGTTAATATACTGTAAAATTCTGATTTGTTTTCTAGGCCTAAATTAGGGAGAACTTGCGAGTAGCATGCAAACTCTGCCCTGTTTGGCTTTAATCATTTTTAGCCTTTTCCTTTGTTCACTGTGACTTGCATGTTTCAACAGCGAAAGGAAAAACCAATGCAAACAATTCAATCTGTATGTAAATCTTCATCAGTGTTTGTGGCCGCGTTTGCAGTGATTAATCAAGAACTGGTTCTTCCAGTCACTAGAAGGGCAGAGTCACCCTAACACACCATATAGCAAACATACACGTGTACTGTAAGTGTATTTGCATTCGGCCACTGACTTCTGAAATGACTGTCATTTTCCAATGAATACACTAAAAAGTTATTGCTCTGCTCACCTGCAGATACAAGTTATCATGAAATCTAGTTCTCCATTTTCCACTTCTGATTTAAGGCATTGATATTCACAAGTTAGTAAGACTGAACAACATGACAAGACGTCAGGACATGACATGACAACTTTTACAAATGGACATACTTTTGCTGGTCTCTATTGACTTCCATAGTAAAGTAATAATAATAATAAAAAAAAATGCTGTGGAAGTCAATGGTGACCAACTGTTTGGTTACCAACAAATCAAATAAGTTCTTCATATAAAGTGATCATGTCTCTTCAGAAGACTTGGGTTAAACCGGTCGATTCATGGATTTATTATACGCTCTCTTCATGAATGTTTTGAAAGGTTTTGGGTAAATAGACTTTCAGTGGTATCAAAGTCATTTTCCTAATCTGTCTGTTTTGGATAAAAGTGTCAGTTAAATGATTAAGTGTAAATGTACATTTAAATATGGCTGACAAAAGTGGTCGTACACCAATACCTCTATACTTTCTATTTGACCAACTCTTTCAAAAGTACAGAGCCCCGCAAATGACATGCAGGAAAAAAGTACTAAATCATGCACCCGATTTATTATTTCGTTCACTTGATTTGCTAAATCTTGAGGACGATTTACTATTTCATTCCCTCGATTTATTAAATAATGAGGACGATTTACTATTTCGTTCCCTCGATTTGCTAAATCGTGAGGATGATTTATTATTTTGTTCCCTTGATTTGCTAAATCTTGGGCACGATTTACTATTTCATTCCCTCAATTTGCTAAATCTTGGGCACGATTTACTACAAACCCAATTCCAAAAAAGTTGGGACACTGTACAAATTGTGAATAAAAAAGGAATGCAATGATGTGGAAGTTTCAAATTTCAATATTTTATTCAGAATACAACATAGATGACATATCAAATGTTTAAACTGAGAAAATGTATCATTTTAAGGGAAAAATAAGTTGATTTTAAATTTCATGGCATCAACACATCTCAAAAAAGTTGGGACAAGGCCATGTTCACCACTGTGTGGCATCCCCTCTTCTTTTATAACAGTCTGCAAACGTCTGGGGACTGAGGAGACATGTTGCTCAAGTTTAGGAATAGGAATGTTGTCCCATTCTTGTCTAATACAGGCTTCTAGTTGCTCAACTGTCTTAGGTCTTCTTTGTCGCATCTTCCTCTTTATGATGCGCCAAATGTTTTCTATGGGTGAAAGATCTGGACTGCAGGCTGGCCATTTCAGTATCCGGATCCTTCTTCGACGCAGCCATGATTGATAATTGATGCAGTATGTGGTCTGGCATTGTCATGTTGGAAAATGCAAGGTCTTCCCTGAAAGAGACGACGTCTGGATGGGAGCATATGTTGTTCTAGAACTTGGATATACCTTTCAGCATTGATGGTGCCTTTCCAGATGTGTAAGCTGCCCATGCCACACGCACTCATGCAACCCCATACCATCAGAGATGCAGGCTTCTGAACTGAGCGCTGATAACAACTTGGGTTGTCCTTGTCCTCTTTAGTCCGAATGACATGGCGTCCCAGTTTTCCAAAAAGAACTTCAAATTTTGATTCGTCTGACCACAGAACAGTTTTCCACTTTGCCACAGTCCATTTTAAATGAGCCTTGGCCCAGAGAAAACGCCTGCGCTTCTGGATCATGTTTAGATATGGCTTCTTTTTTGACCTATAGAGTTTTAGCCGGCAACGGCGAATGGCACGGTGGATTGTGTTCACCGACAATGTTTTCTGGAAGTATTCCTGAGCCCATGTTGTGATTTCCATTACAGTAGCATTTCTGTATGTGATGCAGTGCCGTCTAAGGGCCCGAAGATCACGGGCATCCAGTATGGTTTTCCGGCCTTGACCCTTACGCACAGAGATTGTTCCAGATTCTCTGAATCTTTGGATGATATTATGCACTGTAGATGATGATAACTTCAAACTCTTTGCAATTTTTCTCTGAGAAACTCCTTTCTGATATTGCTCCACTATTTTTCGCCGCAGCATTGGGGGAATTGGTGATCCTCTGCCCATCTTGACTTCTGAGAGACACTGCCACTCTGAGAGGCTCTTTTTATACCCAATCATGTTGCCGAATTGACCTAATAAGTTGCAAATTGGTCCTCCAGCTGTTCCTTATATGTACATTTAACTTTTCCGGCCTCTTGTTGCTACCTGTCCCAACTTTTTTGGAATGTGTAGCTCTCATGAAATCCAAAATGAGCCAATATTTGGCATGACATTTCAAAATGTCTCACTTTCAACATTTGATATGTTATCTATATTCTATTGTGAATAAAATATAAGTTTATGAGATTTGTAAATGATTGCATTCCTTTTTTATTCACAATTTGTACAGTGTCCCAACTTTTTTGGAATCGGGTTTGTATTTCGTTCCCTCGATTTGCTAAATCTTGAGGACGATTTACTAATTAGTTCCCTTAATTTATAAATCGTGCGCACGATTTAGCCTTCTATTTTTTCCTGTATGTTATGTGTGGGGCTTCGTAAGTTAGTCTTCTGATTGACCTTCTAACTGGACAGCTCTATTCATGCATCAAAGGGTTAACAGAGGTCAGAAACAGACAAACATGAGCAATGACTATTATCAATGCCAGGTTCTAAGTATATTCTATAAGAAAAAGTATGTGCAATGAACGTCTCGACATCTCTATCTTTATTAATGCTCAGTAAAGACTGTCGTGTGATGTATAGAGAGGTTCATTTCGGCCCACACCCATGCATTCAGGCAGGAAAAATAGATGTTCATACATGCAAGGCTTCTTTCTTTCTTGTCTGTCGTCACTGTAGTCACAGCACTTGCAGAAAGCGTGCTTCAAACACTGAGATCAGATGACAAAACACCATTCAATACCCGGACTATCATGTTAACTGTGCTTTCAGGATCCTTGTGAAATATTTATATGCACATTGTTCGCTCCGTTTAAAATGAATGGACTTCAGTCATATTTAAAAGTGACGGCCAAACCTGACAATTTAGTTCTAAAACATTATTTACAGTATGTTGATGTTAACGTTATTTATTAAGTGGTTAATGTGATATTTACATTATACACTATAGTGCTGTGTTTCTTCCACACCCACACACATTAAACAAACCCTTTCCGAGGCTGAGCTGTTCAAAGTTCACTGGTCACAATGAAATGACAAAATCTTTCTGTGCAAGCATGCTAAACAAGATGAAGATATCACACAAAAGTATAGAAAACACTTAATTTTTAGGCTATATATAAGGGAGCCTGGGGCTAGCTGTCACAGTGTTACTCCAGTAACATTTCTCATTCCAGCTGAGGTGAGTTCATTTAAAAATGCCCAACAATTTGTACCTAAATATTTAATGAGCACCACAGAAAGGGAACCAATGTTAAACAAGGGCTGTAACATTAGTCTGGGTATTGAATGGTGTTTTGCAATCTGAGCTCAGTGCTTTTTGCCTGCATCTTTGTGAGGCCACAAAGGGGAAAAAAGGGGAAGGGGGAGCTTGTATATTTGAATGGTTGGGTGTGTCCTGAAGTACAATGTAGACAAAACATATACATCACAACTTGTAAAAGAAATGTGCTGATGTTCTATAGGATGGGTAACACTTCCACCAGCCTCTTCAGGACTTGCTGGTGTTGTGTGGTATAGTGGCATTAACGCTACAGACTTTATTTCAATGAAAAAGAAAGCTTGTCAGAAGTGGGATTCGAACCCACGCCTCCAGGGGAGACTACGACCTGAACGTAGCGCCTTAGACCGCTCGGCCATCCTGACATATGAGCTTTTGCAGTGTAGGTCTTTCACTGACTATGAAGATTTTCAATCGGCATATTAAAAAACTTTCTATGAGATTTGCAAGTTGCAAAAAGCGCGAACACTGACGGCTGCGACTGTGAGCCAGAAACAGTAAACACGCGTCATGCGTGCAGTCATTTCATAATAAAAGTCCCTGAGTTTATTTTGCAGAGCATAAATCAGTAAAGCTGCTTTGAAACGACACGGACTGTGAAAAGAGCAATTTAAATCAAATAAATTTAATTGACTTGACCTGACCTAAATAAAGATAGCATGAATTTGACATTGTTACGAAGCGTATGGCCTGCTAAAACATCTTGGAACAGCTTCTTCTAACGTGTTTCCTTAATGAAAACCGGGGACATTTCCTAGTTTAGAGGTAAAAATATCAGAATCAGAAATAGCTTTATTGCCACTGGAATTTACACAAGGAATTTAACTTGGTATTGAAGCTGTCAGTGCACACATAAAAATATAACAAAACATAAAATTGTTTTTAGAATAAATAAAAAATATATATAAAGACAGATAGATTTAGTTAGAATAAACAGGTACAGATAATGAACATATTTACAGTATTGTGAATAATATTATGAATAGATAGGACTAATACATTTTACGAAGATATTGCACTGAACAGTGGAGTATTGCACTTGGAGGGCATTTAACTGTTCAAGAGGGAAATAGCCTGTGGGGAAAAAAAACTTCCTGTGCCTAGATGTTCTGGAGACAAACCAAAACATATACAAACACAACCTAAAAATAAATGTGCTGATGTTCTGTAAGATTGGTAACAGTTCCATCAGCGTCTCCAGGACTTGCTGGTGTTGTGTGGTATAGTAGCATTATGTTACAGGATTTATTTCAATGAAGAAAAACTAAGCTTGTCAGAAGTGGGATTCGAACCCACGCCTCCAGGGGAGACTACGACCTGAACGTAGCGCCTTAGACCGCTCGGCCATCCTGACATACGAACTTAACTATAGCAAAATTAGGCCAGAAGTGACTAAAGATTTTTATAGTCGGTGTATTTATAAATACTTTCTATTCTTTGAGACTTGCAAGTTGCAACTGACGGCTGCGACTGTGAGCCAGAAGCGGAAATCACGTGCCATGCGTACATTCATTTCATAATAAAAGTCCCTGAGTTTATTTTATCATGCTTTAAAAAATAAAGCAGTTTTATATTCAGTAAAGCCGTTTTGAAACTTTTAATTATCTATTAATTAAAAAACGGGGAGAATGCATTTTATACGTTTTTGTATTGTAATTAATAATTATTATGATGTTTTAATGCAATTCACAAAAAAATCACACTATATGAAAAATAGTAAATAGTAACCACTGTAAATAGCAATAAGATAAAAACAATATTTTAACAAAATTCTGACTTTACAAAACACATTACAAAAATAAAACAAAATAAATTTGAGAACATATGATATAAGGAAAATGATATTTCATTGACATGAATGGAAACCTAATGGAAACCAGCTTGGTGGCCAGTTAAGACCAGCACACCAAATGTCTGATCTGTGGAGCTTTTTTGGGGGAACATTTAAAATGTTTAAGATTTAGGTCTACTGTTGTTTCAAATCTCCCTTTATTCATGAAATAACCCACCACAAGCTCTTCTTCTGCTGGCCTGGTCCACAAACATCATCCTGATGGCGCCACATCTGCCTGAAAAAAGCATGTGACGAGGTCAGGAGGGGTGTGATTGATTATAGCAACAGCCTTCTAAAACCATCTGGATGTGTTTTATCACATGAATGAAGCTATAAATTCTTGTTAGTTAAGTGTAGACACAATATAAAAGTTACTTAAATTGGTGTAAATTAGCTGCTTTATGACACACATTGTTTGTGTGCTGAGGTTCACGGTCACCCTTCCTCTCTTTTCTGAGTCAAATGCAGTGTGATAAATGTGATTTATCAACCATATGCAAGATGCTAAATATTACATATTGAACTGTTTTCCGGACAGCTGCATTTCTGTTGATATATTATTGACATATAATAAAATGGTTTTAAATAATAGTATCAAATGCATGCTTCATTTCAGGATCTGATTATGCTAAAATAATATTTCAAAGCGTGAGAATGTTGTGTTAAAATTAACACAAATAGCACAGCTCTTTAGTCATTGCATATGGCAACTTAGACCTGTATTGTTAGCAGCCTCATTGCATAATATTTAATGTCACAACTGAACCATGGGACATCATGAATAACTTCTCCAGAATATTTTGCAGCTACTCCTGAGGGTCAGACCATGATCATGTGACACGTTTAAAGAAAGAGACTTTTAAACAAGCTCTCAGAGGAAGACTGTATGATGCCAAAAAAAAATGGGAAAACATTTGATATCAAAAGATATATCAGAAAAGGAGGCCGTCTTCCACCTCAGGGCTTGTTTTATGATAACGGCTGTACATAGACAGTTTTATAATGTGTAGACATCAAAGCAGCCATAAGAACACACATTAATCTGCAAAATTATGCAAAACTTCAATAAATGCACATACAGTAGGCTATTTACTCTTTCTACTTGTTTGTCTAGTTTGCATCAGAACTTCTTCAAATCCTGGTGTGACAGTTTTTCAGATCTGACTCCATTCTGATATAAAACACTCAATATATACTCAAAAATACACATTAGGAAGCAGAATGGGTTGTGAATGGTGAAACACTGACTTTGAGTTTCGCTTGTAGAGCTGTGTGATGTGCTCAGGATAAATGAAATACAACATTTGTTTTCTTCAATAGATTTTATATAGAAAACATTCTCTCTAAAATCATTTAATTGATAATAATTATATGAAAATGCATAGCTTTAATGTCTAAATACATATAAATGAAAATGCAAGCAAAAACATCTGAATTGCTCATATTTTCACACATATGATATTTTGTTAGAGTAACCCTGCAAGAGCAAATCTCTGATCCTACATATAAACTGCTGCAGATATACTGTCTAACATGAAATATACCATCTACTGACTTTTTATATGGCTATACATACATAATTCAGCCTCGAGTTTTAAATGAACGCAGATTTGCACTTTGTGAAATGAAATGGCGCCATCTATGGACCAAAATTTCACTCAAAAAACCCTTTACTACAGCTGATCGCACTGATTCTCAACATTCATGTTTCTGCAGCTCAGCAGATTTTTTTGAGTTTGAGTTTTTACACTTCACAAATAAATGAAATATCATGATCAAGCTCATTTCTGATCTGACATCACAAAACCTGTGAAACAAACAAGCAAAAATCTTCTTAAAGGAATAATGCACAAATTTCTCATAGTCCATGAGTCAGATGGATATTTTTGATGCTCTTTCCATTTAAGTCACCAATTATTTACTGTATGGAAAAAGCCGTGGCTCAGGATTTCTTCCTTTTGTGCTGCACACAAGGAAATAAGTCTTATGGGTTTGATAAATTATGATTTTTGGGCAAACTATTGCTTAAAATAAGATGAACTAGTCCTGAATAATCATCAAATAGAAATACAATAAAAAAAATAAATAAAAAGTTAATTAACTTCTAGACGCAGCAACAACTGAAGTGACTGTTAACAAGAACTAATATTAATAATTTGTCATATGACAACATATCAGACATTTAACCCTGCATAGATTTGATGTAGAAGTCTCTCCATCTTAAAGTGCCCCATTATGCTATTTTCCAATGGCTTCCAATGTTGTTTTGAGTCTCTTACAACAGGTTCACATTCATCCAAGATCAAAAACACTTTAATTTTCTCATAATATACATTGCAGCATCAGCTCTTTTCAACGGTTCGATCAAGGATTCAGTCTCTCTAAACTCCTTTCTAAGAGGCTTTTACAGTCACACGAGCATGAAACACCCAAGCATTTACGTATAAAGTATGCAAAAGATGAAATAGACATGTTCTGACAAAAAACAAGAAAGGATGTGTTCTTCTTGCACACTGTATACCAGCAAAACATTTCTACAACAAGAGCATAAAGAATATGAGAGAAATTCTGAATGAGCCAGCAGGCTCTGAATCAATGCACAACTACACTTTGATCCTGCAAAATGCACTATTAATGGTTATAAAGTTAAATGACCACTCAAACAGAATGAGGACTAGATAACGTTTTTTTCAAAAGAAATCTGTAAGCCACATTTTCACCAACATACAAAACTGGTGAAGATCTGAATGCATCAGTACGAGTTTAACAAACACTTGAGTGTGCAAATCAAACCACCACAACACCAAACTCCTTGAAAGCTCTTATTTTAATATAATTTGACAAGACACTAATTTATAGAAGACAGTAAAACCACATGAATAAGAACAGAGCAGAGAACTACAGCTATACAAGACAGTGTAAAAGAGCAATAAAACAACCTTAGAGTTTGTTTACATCAAACATCAGGCTCATTAACGGTCAAAGATCTTAACCAATTAATGTCACACACACACACACACACACACACACACACACACACACACGTTTTTGTGACAGCATAGCACAAACCACCGGTGAACTCAGACCAGCAGATTCCTGAATGTCTCAAACAGGTCCTTGAGCAGATCTCATCAGTGATTTGGGACGGCCTGTGGGTTGTAGACGGGCGGCAGAACTCTGCGTGAGTTTGCTTTGACCCACGGGTGCTCGATCACGCTCTTGAGCGGCAGACGCATGGACGGACTGTGACGCAGCAGCTTAGAGATCAGATCACGAGCGCCGTCAGAAACCACTTTAGGAAACTGCAGATCCACCTGTGACAAACACAAGAGAAACTCTATGAGCAGGGCTCAACTTCATGAAACAGTGAATAAAAAGTTAAAGAAAAAAAATAAAATAGCAGTCAGGTATCAAGTTAAGAATATTTTGCATTCTCAAAAATTTGAAAGGAACACAACACACAAAGACTAAACTTAAAAATTTGAATTCCTGAAAAGAATGTTCTTAAAAATCATAAATAACCTCCAATTTGTAGTGATGCATAATATATAGTATATAAAATATATATGAACAGTTTGGTTTCAAAACGCTATAAATCCATTTTGATTAATTTGAGTAAAAAAAAAGTTGTTTTCTTTACCAAGAAAGTGGCCAGATGAAAACCACTGTTTTCTGTTTCATTACCTAATGGATATACATACATTACTGTTTTCTGTTATGTAACTTTCACATAGCATCTTTTGGTTATAAAAACATTAAAAATTAAAATCTAGATTTAGATTTTCAAAAGTTTATTATAAAAAAGTATTATTTTCCCCCAAAATGCAATAAATCCATCAATATGTTATTTTTCATATTGAAAATACACAGAGTAAGTTGATTCACATATATGACAGCCTCTGAACTTTGTCAATACTAATCTTATATACAGACATTCTAAAAATACATTCAGTCGTCGCTCCCAAAATGAATTCAACGAGTCATCTTGTTAATGTTATAAAAAACTTGAGTGCCTCATCTCATAAATGATTACATTTTGATGACTTGCCTTTCTTCCCCACCGCAGAAACCACCACAGGTTCATCAATGTCATCAAAATTATTCATTTTTCTGTTTTTGTTGATCACAAAGTACAAAGCAGATAAGGAAAACTAGGATGCCGGGTGTATTCAGAGCGCCGCCATTACTGTTTACAGTGCGTGGAATGGTGCGCTGTGATTGGTTGAGCAGATATATTGCATTCTGCAGAGAAGGGAGACTGGCGTTTGTCGCGTTTTGGAAAGAAACATGACAATAACACGACGGATATCGCATTGAGTAAAATTAATAAATGACTTTAATACCAACCAGATACAATACTGATTTTGGCAGAAACTCAATTTTTTTTTAAAAATGCCGTTTAATCGCGTTTTGGAACCAAACTCTTCATATATAGATAATTCTATATATTTGAAAGCCAATAATCAATATATTGGCCGATAAATCTAAATCCAAATTTTTATATGATTTGAGAGCCTGATTACAAAAGTCTCACCATTAAAAGCCATGTCCCAAACACTTCGACATAAATCAAACATATACAGTACAGTAGCCTAGTTTGAACCAGTGCCAAATTCATAAATTTTATGGCCAACTTTCATTATACTAAAAAACCCCCCCCAAAAACTATTGCCTTACAAATAAATAAAACGACACCTAAATAATGCAAACAAGTCATTGGACAACATTGTTTATATATAAAGAATCAAAATGCATACGCCATGATTTTAATGCACTTAGTGGAGGAAACCACCCTCCGCTTCACATCGGGCGGTTCTTTGCTTCCACATCGTGCATTAAAATAGTTTAAAAAGGTGCAGTAAGCGATTTCTGAGAAACGCTTTTGAAAGCGGATCGGACCGAGCACCACAACACTTGTAGCCAATCAGCAGTAAGGGGCGTATACACTCAGAGTGGGAGGTGCCTGTGTTGAATAGCGTGTTCGTGAATTTGGGGGGTGGAGCTATCTAGATGTGATCCTTTTGGGTAGGGGCGTGTTTTGACAGCAATTCTCAGAAATCACTTACCGCACCTTTAATGCACAGGATTATCCCGCTTATACCATGGTCATTTTATTCTTCATGATGTTTGCAGTGCAATATTTGACCAGAAGGGTAAAACTGGCAATAATTTTCGTCAGTTACGGCTCGTTAGATAGCATTCTGCCTGTTTTTTTTTTGTTTTTGTTTTTTGCAGAAATTTAAAATTCAAATAACTCCACAAAATTAAAAAAAACAAACAACACAATTTTATGAAAATATTTAAAAACTTAAGAATTCACACTTGCGAGCATTAAGAATTTCTTTGAATTTTCCTTAAGAAACTTCTTAACTTCTTAAGAAGAGTTTTAAGAAACCAGTCCTCAGAACCTGAAGCACTTCTGCTGACAGACAGCAATGGTTTGTTCACACAAAAATAAAAGCATTTTCAGTAGAAATAAGAGAGTATAATAAATGTATTTCTCGACACAGACCTTAGTGATGCGCTTGTATGTTTCCGTGTGACTGGCTGTCTCGAACGGAGGGTTTCCCACCAGACACTCGTAACACAGCACACCGATGCACCACAGATCCACCTTCTCATCGTGAGTGTGACCCTCGATCATCTCCGGCGGAAGATAGTCCAGCGTGCCACACATGGTGCGGCGTCTGAAACACACGGTCAGAGATGAGGAGTTTCACTATAAACATCTAAACATTCCTAAATCAAGTTACATTTACTTGAGAAGCAAAATTACTTTAATTTTGCTTTATTTTGAAAAATTTATCAAAATTAAGTTTCTGCTTAAAACAAGAACAAAAAATTGGGATCAGATATTTGTTCTTATTTTATGGGATATTTGTATTATGGGATGTTTGTTACCGTAGCGACGGCGCATGGACAGACCAGCCGAAGTCTGCAATCTTGAGTTCTCCTCTGAAGCCCAGCAGAAGGTTTTCTGGTTTAATGTCTCTGTGAATCACCTTCTTTTCGTGACAGTAGTGAAGAGCATCGGCCAACTCCTCCATGTACTAGAAACACACGAGATCAGCGTCAACATCAGCGACGCACAACAGACGATAACAGGCGTGTGTTTGATCACTCACGGTGGCGGTGCGCTGATCATCGAAGCGTCCGCAGCGCTGAAGCTCTTTATACATCTCGCCGCGCGGCGCATACTCCAGAATCAGATACACACGCGTGTCGTCGTAGAAGTAGTTGTAGAACTGCAGGATGTTTGGATGCCTGTTCACACACACACAGATCAGGATCACCACATGAACCGCTTCTATAGGAAGTAACAGCGGCACACCTGACAAAACTCAAACACACACCTGAGGTGCGACTGGATCTCAATTTCTCTCCTCAGCTGATGTTCGACTCCTTCCTTCTCCATCTGAGATTTGAACAGAACCTTCAGAGCCACGATGGTCTTCAGCTTCCGCTCTCTCGCAAGGTAAACGTTACCAAACTTGCCCTTTCCGAGCGGACGCCCAATGTCGAAGTCTTTCATGGTGAATTTTCTGGAACAGCAGTTATATAATAATTGATGTTCTTGTTCAGTATTTCTGTCTTGTTTTCCAGTAAAAACATCTAGACATACTTAAATCAACATACATTTACTGGAGAAGCAAAATCTTGTTTTCTTAGAATCTGATCAAGTGAGTTTATGCATAAAAAAGGAACAAACAAAAGTTTATTTTGCAGATATTTGTTCTCGTTTAAAGCATAAACTCACCTAACCGTGATCAATTTCTCAGAAACATTAACAGTCATTTTGTTTCTCGAGTAAATGTAATTAACTTCAGTGAAGTCTGAAGTTAACCAGGTTTACTTAAAGGGTTAGTTCACCCAGACGGCCATTACTGGAAGCCAGTGATCATGGTTTATAAAGTTATGCAAATTGATATTTTTCAAAAACGCATCGCTTCACTTCAGAAGGTCTTTATTAACCCCCTGGAGCTGTATGGATTACGTTTATGATGGATGGATGCCATTTTTTTAGGCTTCAAAGTCTAAGGTACCATTCACTACCATTATAAAGCTTGGAAGAGCCAGGATATGTTTTAATACAACTCCGATTGTGTTTATCTGAAAGAAGAAAGTCATGTACACCTAGGATGGCTTGAGGGCGAGTAAATTATGGGATACATTTTAATTTTTGGGTCGCCTAACCCTTTAAGGGTTCACATTTCCATTTTTTTAATGCATTCACATGATCTTCAGCAGGAATAAAAGATGAAACACCCCAAAAGCAAACTCAAGTTGTTGTGAACCCTTCATATTCATGCATTAATTTTAAAGTGAACTCACTTTGAGCTTGACTTTACTGGAACTCTCCCAGGACCTGAAAGACAACTAAATCTATCAGCGACCATGATAAAAAAAAAATCCAATGCAACAAAAATAGTTTTAGTATATCTATTAGAATTAAGATAATGTATAATCTAGTGCACTAAACAATTTCACCTGCCAGACAATAAAGTAACTTTGCAGAAAGGTCAAACCACCACAGCACCCATACTGCAAACATCCACATCTCTATAGTGAGTTTATAAAGGAAGGTTTGCTCGTGGCACTCTTGTTCTTAAGGTTTTACCTGTAACAGTGTGTGTGTCTGGATTAATCTCACCAGCAGCCTGAAACACAAACACACACAACATGAGCATCAGACACACAGCAGTGACGTCCAGCTATAGAAGAGCACGTGATCTCTGTAAACTGCACTATAACTCGCTAAAATTAACAGAAATGTCAAGTTAGTATTTGTGTCACCTGTGTTTGCAGAGCTCTGGGTTCCCTGTTCTCTTTATTCTGATTAAAAAAAAACATACAAAAGACATCTCAAACTCAACACACTGAACAAATAAAGTACTTCCATCAATAAAAACAAGATCTCTCACATATGGGTAATCCAAAAAAATACAAATATTACTAATACGTCTGAGTAGATTTAGTACTCATAGTTTCGTTCGGACAATGACGCTTAAGACTTTGATACAGATCAATCCCTCCGCTACACTCACATCTCCTACATACACTCATAAATATATATTTATGCACTTATAATTAAATGAGATTATTAATATGCGATAACTATACCTGCATGATGATGATTCTTCTGTTCTTTGGTCTGCGGTTCTGCTCTTCCGTTTTCTCTCTCAACCGCCTGGATTTAAAATGAAAGCCAGTTGTTCTGCTATTGGCCCAACCGCCATGAACGTCTCGCTGATTGGCCTACTAAAAAGAACATTCATTGGGCCGAGACCTGCCAATCACTTTGGCCCCGCCTCAGAGATTTTACACAAACAACGGGATATACATACATCATGATTTAATACTGTGTGAAATTTATATATATATATATATATATATCTTGTACATTTGTCCCTGTACTCAACATAAATATATATTACCGTTAATGTATAAATTGTAAATGTAATGGAAGTTTTCTGGATTTCCGCCACATAAGAGACAAAAAATGCTTTGATAATCGTAATTATAATATAAAAAGTCGAAACGATAACATAGAAAGCCAAAAACATGAGATACTAAGTTATAGTTACGAAATTAATAGTCATCTCATAATTATTACTTTTTAATCACATCTTTTCAACATTAAAGGGTTAGTTCACCCAAAAATGAAAATAATGTCATTAATAATTACTCACCCTCATGTCGTTCCACACCCGTAAGACCTTCATTCATCTTCGGAACACAAAGATATTTTTGATGAAATCCGACGGCTCAGTGAGGCCTGCATTCACAGCAATGACATTTCCTCTCTCAAGATCCATAAAGGTACTAAAAACATATTTAAAACAGTTCATGCGAGTTCAGTAGTTCTACCTTAATATTATAAAGCGACGAGAATATTTTTGTGCGCCAAAAAACAAAATAACGACTTTTTAACAATATATTGATGGGCCGATTTCAAAACACTGCTTCGGAGCTTTACGAATCGAATCAGTGACTCGGAGCGCCAAAGTCACGTGATTTCAGCAGTTTAGCCGTTTGATAGGAGATATTCTCGTCAGAACCACCGAACTCACATGAACTGATTTAAATGTTTTGTAGTAGCTTTATGGGTCTTGAGAGAGGAAATGTCATTGCCTTGAATGCAGGCCTCACTGAGCCATCGGATTTAATCAAAAATACCTTAATTTGTGTTCCGAAGATGAACGAAGGCCTTACGGGTGTAGAACTGATATTATTTTCATTTTTGGGTGAACTAACCCTTTAAATGACATATTTTCTAGATTTTGAGTCATAATTTTTTAATTTTTTGTGTAACAATTGATTTACCAAAACATGATTTTCATGTGACAGAAATAGGCTTCAATAAATGTGTAACACTTCTTTGTATAAAAAGTCCCAAAAACTAAAAAAGACAACAATACACACGAACTCACTGTGAAAATGTATGTTTAATTCCTTTATATAACACAGAGAAAAGATAATCAGCTACAAATCTCTACATTTCTCCACCTGAAATCTGAGTTGACGTGTGATACATTCTGTAAAACACTGACGAGAACACAGGACCATCTCTATCTGTGACAAACTCTCACATTAAAAGTGTAATCAGTGTTTCTTCTGCAGGGTCTTCATGTCCTCGAGGGCCTCGGCTGAAGAATCTTCACACTGACTTCAGTGAAATGAGCAGAATGAACTCGAAGAGCGCTGGAAACACACTGTCACAGACATAAACACACAAATGATGAATTATGACTAACGCATCTCCATTCAGATGGAGTGTAAAATGGCATTTTCATTACATTAACCATTTTAATATACCAAAGCATCATGTAGAAATAATGCATTTATATTTTACAATCATGCATTTTTTGGACACTTGTTAGTCAAACCTTTTTGAGATACAGGTAAGCTTAATACTTATAAAATGATTTTCAAGTGCCCCTATTATGCTATTAAAAGTCTCCTACAACAGGTTCACATTCATCCAAGATCAAAAACACTTTAATTCTCTCATAATATCCATTGCAGCATCAGCTCTTTTCTCAGTGTCTGAAATGGTTTGTTCACAGATTCGGTCTCTCTAAGCCCCGCCTTCAGATAGCCCAGTCTGTTGTGATTGGTCAGAAATCAAATGCTCATTATCATATCTGAATCTCAGCGCTTGATACACAGCGATACGAACAGTAACTATGGCGTGGGTTTTACCATATCAATCTCATCAAAGTGGATTTGCTTTGGCAGCAGAAAACAGCGTCTTCTCGACATGAACAACACACACCAAACTCTTCCAGTCTCAGATACAACTACAGTGATTGAGGGCAGGGCAAAGAGACTCTCTTTAATATTAACTTTTATATAACTTTAATATTAATAAATAATAATGTGGATGAGAAGACAGACCTGCAGAGGCTGAATATGATCCAGTAGGTCCAGCAGGGCCACTGCTGGAAAACAAAGAAGGACAGACTGACGCTGGCGCTGGAGTGAGCGACCAGAGCTGAGCAGACGTTCAGAGAAACACCACGGCCAATCAGATGACAGCAACACAATCCTCTACATTTACTTCACAGATTTATTCAATGTAAATCCATCAGGACAGGTGATGACACACACAGCTCTTCTGTTTCAGATTCAATATTTGTGACATAATGTTGATCACCAGAAAAAAACATTTATTTTAACTCGTTGCACTTGCTATGGGGAAAGACATTGCAGAGTGTCTAAAAGCAGAAATTAATTCTTCAGTTTGTTACTTGAGGTGTTGGACTGACACTCCCGTAAACATGACGGGATGATTTGTAAGGATACACAGAACGGCTTGATTACTGTTGAACATGGAGCCTCCCGAGAGAAATCCAGCCAGTTCAATCACGAACAGAGCCAGAGTCACAGACAGAGCCACCACCAGCCTGACAGACACACACACACACACACGTGCGCGTCAGATATTACTACAGGAAAACTAACACTACAAGAGCATCATCAGATCGACTCAACACTTACATCCAGCAAAAAACACCATCTGTTTGCCATATATACAGTATATATACTTCTATTTTCTACATGTGTTTGTAAATGTTCTTGTATTTCTTGTATGTTATGCTTGTTTTTTTTTTCTTTTTATTCCTATGTCCGTTCTATTCCCATTTTCTTATGTTTCCTATATTCATCTGTAAATGTTCTATTCCCACATCCTATTTATTTCATTTTTTTCTTGTATTATTATTTATTAGGTTTAGGGTCAGAAATAAAAGGAAAAAAAGTTTTTTTTTTTTTTTACTTTTATTCTTATGTCTGTTCTGTTACCATGTTCTTTCTTACATAAAATTGTAAAATTGTATTCCTATGTTTTTCTATTCCTATTCCTATGTTCTATTAATTTTATTTTTTCTTGTATTTTCTTTTTATGCTCTTTTCTTTTTTATGCTCTTTTCTTTCTTTCTTTCAGTTTTTTTGTCTGTTCTGTTAACATGTTAATTCTTACATTTTTTGTTTTTTTATTTTTACAATTCATACATTTTATTCCTGTTACATTTCTATGTCCTGTTTTATTTTTTTCTTGTATTTTTCCTGTTTATAGTTTGTTATGCTTGTTAATGCCCTTTTATTTCTCTTTTTTACTTTTATTCTTATGTCCGTTCTATTATCATGTTCTTTCTTACATAAACGTTATCCCTATGTTAAATTTTCCATTTCAATTCCTGTTCTATTCATTTAATTTTTTTCTTGTATTTTCTTTTATGCTCTTTTCTCCTTTTTTTTTAAAAAAAAAAACTTTTTTACTGTCCCCGTCTATTCACGTTTTTCTTACATAAATTCTATTCCTGTTAAATTTTCGACTTTTTTTCCCTGTTTATTTAATTTTTTCTTGTATTTCATGTTTATTACACTTGTTTATTATTTTTTCTTTATTTTTATTAGTATGTTTGTTCTATTTCCATTTTCTTTCCCATGTTTCCTATTTCTTAAAATTCTATTCCTATGTAAACTTTTCTATTCCTATGTCCAATTTAAGTTTTCTTCTTGTATTTTTCAGGTTTATTATATGCTTATTAATTTTTTTTTTCCTATGTATGCTCTATTAACATGTTTTTCTTACATAAATTCTATTGCTGTTACATTTTCTATTCCTATTTCTATGTCCTATTTATTTTATTTTTTCTCGTATTTTTCCCGTTTATTGTTTATGTTATGCTTGTTAATGTCCCCTTTCTTTTCTTTTTATTTTTATTCCCATGTCTTTTCTTTCTTTCACTTTTTTCCTATGTCTGCTCTATTCCAGTGTTCATTCTTATATAAATTTTTATTTTATGCAGGGAGAGTCATAAGAACGGTTTCACTTGCATGCTGTACTGTATACGGTTGTGTGTGTGACAAATAAAAATGTGAATATGAACTGAACTGGTGTGTGTTTTACCGTGTATCTTCTGTTCTGAATTGTTCTTCAGTGAAATCCAGTGGCAGGCATGACCGGATGTTATTCTCCTGTAACACACACACACACACACACACAGTCTGAGTTCTGTCATGTGACTCTCTTGAGCAGAGATGTTAGATCTATGTGTGTGTGTGTGTGTGTGTGTGTGTGTGTGTGTGTGTGTGTGTGTGTGTGTGTGTGTGTGTGTCTCACGCGGGACCAGAAGATGGTGATGATGATGACCAGGTGCGCGGCGAGCGTGAGGAAGCGCGCGGGCACGAGACTCTTTACCGCAGACATCCCGCCTTCACATAAACACACCTACAGTATCAACAACAACACATCCATAACTCACAAACACAGCAACTGTACAAACATCACAGATTAGACAAGACATCCCATCACACAGTCGCGGTTTGTCTCTAAATCTGTTCGAAACCGTTTAAATGTGTGCTGCAGTTATTTAAATGACACTTCTGCTTTATTAGGGATCATATAGTGAAGATGAACTTTAGTGAAAAGATTTATTTACACTCACATGTTCAGCCCAGACGCGCACGTCAGCGTTACTACAGCAACGGTCTCCTCCTCGAGCAGCGCTGCGCTCATATCGCCACCTGCCGGCACGGAGGCGCCACACACACACACACGCACGCACGCACGCACGCACGCACGCACACACACACAGCACACTGACACTGGGTGGCGCTATAATAAGGCAATTCATAACTTTGGAACCCTAAATCCTCGAATCAAGCCCTACAAAGTGTATATCTCCGATTTCATTTCCGCCTATAGAAGTTCCCCGCCATTTTGAATTTTCCTAAAAACCTACTTTTTCGAATTCCTCCTAGGCTGTTAATCCAATCTTCACCAAAATAGGCACACAGCAGCTAGGGATGGTGCTGGCAAAAAGTTACCAAAAAGAACTTTAATTCGTCAAAGCATTGCAAAGTTATAAGTTAATTGGTCAGACAACGTCCATTTTAGACAAGCTGACCTATAGCTGCTTAACAAGCTTGCAATGTCCAAGCTTAACGAAACTTGACACACAAAGACAACAGGACATTCTGAGGCTGCACATCAAGTTTCGTACAGTTACACCAATAGGGGACGCTACAACTAAAAACCATTATAACTCCACAAAATCCATGATGTTGAAAATTGGTATGCATCTTCCGTGGCGGATTTCCTAACATATCCTCTAATATGTCTTGGATACTTAAAAAAAACATGGCCAGCAGCCAATCAACAATGTATTTGTACTTCTCATTAGATTTCCATTAAAGTAATTTAAATAACAGGCAGTGCAAAAAAAAGTAAGCATTCACTGTATTCAGACATAATTTATTATACATTAAAATCATGTTCTCTGCATTTCTAAAAACTGGTTTGTGACGACGAGGGTGTTTGTTTTCAGTCAGTTCACACCAGCTCGTCCTCATGAGAAGCGTCAGTCTTTGTTGACGGTGCGCGTGCATTTGGTGAAACTCGTGACGCATCCGGGCAGCATCGAGCGCAGCGCGCACCTGAGGCTCGGCGCGGGATCGTCTTCACTCGGCTGCGGTCTGTCGGTCTCGTCCTGCGTCACCTCGTCCTCTACAAACTCCACCTCGATGAACTCCAGCAGGCGCAGCTGCGTCAAACACCTGCGCCGATCAAACCACACGTCAGTTTACAGCCCTCAAAAAACTGGCAATGCAGTTTTTCTCTCTCTTTTTTTTTTTTTCTCAATGTTTGGCAGGAGAGCAAAGTTATCTACTCATAATGCAAGTTATAGCAAACAATAAATAAGATAACTGTTTTCAACATTGATAATAATCATAAATGTTTCTTGAGCATCAAATCATCATATTAGAATGATTTCTGAAGGAAAATTCAGCTTTGATCACAGGAATAAATTACATTTTACTATATATTCACATAGAAAACAGCTAGTTTTAAATTGTAATAATATTTGTAAATATTATTCTCCACCAACCTGCAGCTTCTGAGCACCATCATCTGCGTGAGTCTGCATGTGCGCAGACGCAGCGAGCGCAGGTCTGGCAGGCGGCTGAGAGACAGCAGGCCCGGACTGACTTCCTTCCCGCCCAAACTGAGCCGCTCCAAACCCGGCCATCCCTCGCCCAGACCCAGCGCCACCATCTGCATCCGGCTGCACGTCTCCAGCTCCAGGTGTTTGAGGTGCGCGAGCGTCTGCGCGCCAGGCGGGACGCAGCTTTTTAGACCGGCTACGGTCACGCGGATGAGATCGCGCAGCTCCAGACGCTTTAATCGCTGCCACGAGCTGAGACTGCGCAGGTGCTGGTCAGAGAAAGACGGCACGTTGTCGAGGATGAGCGTTTCTATGGCGTCTGCCGCGGATCCAGAGGGATCCTGTGCAAAGAATCCAGACGGGACTTCACAAAAATGCAGTTCCAGCACCTCTAATGAAGGAGGCAGCAGGCGGCAGCTGCTTAAACCGCGCAGGTCTGCGTGCAGCAGGCAGAGTCTGCGCAGACGAGGGCACTTTGAGCGCAGCGCCTGCAGCCAGGACTCTGTGAGGAAGGCGCCACTGCGCGCAGACAGCAGGAGGCCGCGCAGGCGCAGATGTCGCAGTCCATGACCCAGATACTGACGCAGTAAAATCCATAGCACTCGAGACGTCACCTAAAACACACGAGAACAGATGAACCGCAGTGAAATAAATAAAACGGGATGGGAGAAAAATAGGACGGGACTTGATTTTACTCATAGTGAATTGATTGGATAGCGAAAAGTGTCTCTATACAGTATCTCACAGAAGTGAGTACACCCCTCACATTTTTGTAAATATTTTATTATCTTTTCATGTGACAACATTGAAGAAATGACACTTTGCTACAATGTAAAGTAGTGAGTGTACAGCTTGTATAACAGTGTAAATTTGCTGTCCCCTCAAAATAACTCACCCACAGCCATTAATGTCTAAACCGCTGGCCACAAAAGTGAGTACACCCCTCAGTGAAAATGTCCAAATTGGGCCCAAAGACAACAGCCATGCAGACCAATTTGATGCAGTGTGGGGCGTATGGTCTGAGCACTGACAGGCTGACCCCCCACCCCTTCAACCTCTGCAGCAATGCTGGCAGCACTCATACGTCTATTTCCCAAACACAACCTCTGGATATGACGCTGAGCACGTGCACTCAACTTCTTTGGTTGACCATGGCGAGGCCTGTTCTGAGTGGAACCTGTCCTGTTAAACCGCTGTATGGTCTTGGCCACCGTGCTGCAGCTCAGTTTCAGGGTCTTGGCAATCTTCTTATAGCCTACGCCATTTTTATGTAGAGCAACAATTATTTTTTTCAGATCCTTAGGGGGTTCTTTGCCATGAGGTGCCATGTTGAACTTCCAGTGACCAGTATGAGAGAGTGAGAGCGATAACACCAAATTTAACACACCTGCTCCCCATTCACACCTGAGACCTTGTAACACTAACGAGTCACATGACACCGGGGAGAGAAAATGGCTAATTGGGCCCAATTTGTACATTTTCACTTAGGGGTGTACTCACTTTTGTGGCCAGCGGTTTAGACATTAATGGCTGTGTGTTGAGTTATTTTGAGGGGACAGCAAATTTACACTGTTATACAAGCTGTACACTCACTACTTTACATTGTAGCAAAGTGTCATTTCTTCAGTGTTGTCACATGAAAAGATTTAATAAAATATTTACAAAAATGTGAGGGGTGTACTCACTTCTGTGAGATACTGTATGTGGAAATAAGAGGGATTGATGATGTCAGCTGAAAAGAAAAATCATGACAAACAAAATGTTTTACTTCATCAGAAGCACTTGCTACATGAACAATCAAATCATGAACATAAGAAAAGGCTAAATGGTCTTAAAAATAGTCAAACCTGTTATCTTCATGGTTAAAAATTACAATAATTATGGAAAATATGAAGATACAGAGCAATATTTTGGGGGGTATAAATATATATATTATATTATATTATATTATATATGTGATGAAATTAATCTAACATTCATAACATTTATTTTTCCTTGCAGGAATAACATTTACATGCTTTTGAAACCTAACTGTCCCCAAAACTTGGATCTGAATATAACAAAAGGGGAAATGAAACTTAGAGAAAGCTAAGGCAACTATCTAAATATAACAGCCCCATGATATTGAGTAACCAATGAACTAAAAAACACATGATTTGGTCAAATCTTGCTTTACCTAGTAACAGAAGGGTTTGACATATGAAGAACCAATGATAGAAAAATGATATTTTATTCATGTTATGCTATGTCCTCTGTAGTGGACACCAGGACTCAGTTTTTTAAAAATAAAATAAGATATGAAAAGCTAAAAACAATGGGAATTTCTTTTTTTTTCTTTTTTAAACTGGCAATAAATTTTTAGGTTTTAGTATTTTTTATACCAAACTTTGTATAAGGATGATTCTCAACTATGTTATTAAAGATATAACAGAATGATTTGACGTATCATTTTACTTTATGCAATATGTGAGTAAAATGGCCATAAACGTGTTTTCCCATTATGTACAATGAATCTACACACTGTATGTAATTTGCATATTAATGTGTTCTTGAAGCAACATGTAATGAAAAAAGAAGTGTAATAACTGGAGTAATAATTGGTAAGTTTTCATAATAATATCTAATATTTCATAGGAATATTGATATATAATTTCTTTCGCTATTCACTTGTTGTGTTTCCCAAAATGCCTGATAAACATGATTTAAGTCCTGGTGTCCTCTACAGAGGTCATGTATGAAATCAATGTCCTGTTTTGTAACAAAGTCAAATTTTGATTTGAAACCCCATAACATTTTCCTGAAATGTTGATTTTATGACAAACAATTTGAAAATTAGTCAGATTTGAATGATAACTACAAAATATTATCATATTTCCATAAGGGTGTTAAAATTGTTCACTAAATTAATGTCAGACATTTTTAAAGACCAAGGAGAGGGAGTGATCATGGTGAAACGTCCAAACATTTGGTATCTCTGAAAAGCCCTGAATGTGCTCTTTACAGGACATCCAGACCTAAAACTTACATGTAAGGTCTCTGATAAATTCGCTAAAATATAATGAACGGGCCCCAGTTCAGTTCGAAAACCCCTGAACTAAAGTACAGATGGTAATATAAAACAAAAACAATAAAAACAAGACAATAAAGATCTTGAATTGACGAACAAAACTCTCACCCTTTTCCACGCGGACAGATCGACAGCTCTCCACAGTCTCTGGTCCTTCACCAGCTGCTTCCAGCGCCTGCACACCCTACAAACACACACATATATTCATATTCATTTATGAAATTACACGCTTTTGTTTGTTTGTGTTTGATGACTTCCGGCTGTCTGATCGCCGTCTATTATGTGACTGAAACGACAGAATCTTTCATAGCTGTCACAGTAAATCAGTGGTAACTGATGTTTCTACATGATCATCATTCAATCAATTAATTTTATAAAACATTATATGCGATAAAAAACAAAACATAAACATAAAACACTGTTACCGACAGAACTGCACTCACGTGTAACTAACACAGTTATTTTACGACAGTCGAGCATGACGCGATATTGTACCTGGAGTTGCGCACGAGTTCTCGCACATTTAAATAAGATAAAATATCAATTAAAATGTTTTCAGGAAAAAAGTCCAGATTGCAGCATCTCACCGCGGCCATTTCAGTGCGGAACCTTCAGAAACGCTCTGATACATTGACGGACACATTTACCGGTGACAAGCTGTTTCCGGTTCGTCCTGCAGAGGCTGCTGTGTTGCATGATTACTCGTTTTTTGCACACAATACTTTAGAATTGTCATATTTATGTTATAAGCTATTTGAGAGCTGTTGCGGATCAATCAGCTGTAATATATCTTAATTTTCTACGACTACTGAAATGAAAAGGGTTTAGAAAAATAATTTCTGTAGGAAATAATGTGTTGTTAACATTGCATCGATCTTTGTTTAAAAATATTCTCATGTAATAAGTATATCTGCCAGTAATTTTATTGTAATATATACTGTTTGTTACACTTGTTCGTCTAATGTTTGATTTGTTGTGTTGTTTTGCGGTCACCGGAAGTGGTCTAGTTCGGCGCATGCGCAGTGTGGAGGGCAGCGCTAGCCTTGCAGAGGATCATAATCGCGAAGAGTTTCTTTAGCTTTAATTATTCAAACTGTTAATTAGTGTGTTTATGAATCTACGCAATGGCGGGAATTAAAGGTGAGCACATTAAGCGGTGTGAGTGTGTAGTAATGAAACGAAAGATGTTTAATGTTTATTAGCGGCCGCAGATTTACATCCTCCATCGAAACACACAGACACAAACAAACCACCTCTATCTGAATTGAAAATATATAAAAGAAACACATAAATATATACATAAATTCTCAATATACTTGTGACCTATTTTCTATAATCCTATAAACTTGGAAACATCCATTAATGTTGACATGTGAATATATATATATTTGTATGTATATATTTGTGTGTGTGTGTGTATGTATAAATATATATATATATATATATGTCAGGGTTTAAAACTATATATGTGTATAAATATATGTATGTATATAGATATATATACACACATATTTATTTATTTGGAGTTTTAAAGTCTAAATAACATTGACATTTAAAACTTATATCTGCTCTTTCTCTCACAGCTCTCATCAGTCTGTCGTTTGGAGGAGCGATCGGCCTGATGTTCCTCATGCTGGGCTGCGCTCTGCCCGTCTATAAGTAAGTGTCACATGATGTTGGGGTGGTCATGTGATCTGCTGCATGTGTGTGCTGCTTGTTCATGCGCTGGTGTTTCTGTGCAGTAAGTACTGGCCTCTGTTCCTGCTCTTCTTCTACATCCTGTCACCCATCCCGTACTGCATCTCTCGACGCGTGGTGGACGACACTGACTCGGCTAGTAATGCCTGCAAAGAGCTGGCCATATTCCTGACCACGGGGATCGTCGTGTCGGCCTTCGGCCTGCCCGTCATATTCGCCCGCGCCGCTGTGGTAAATATCAGACCTTCCTGTTAAAGTCAACATGAAACACAGTTGAGTTCTGTCAGGTGGAACAGCATGTTCAACAAGAGTAAATGTTGGGATGATTTTTTCATTGAGGAATTGATTATCAAGGCAAACATGGGTTTAATATCTACAATAGAGCTGTTACTGGGACATTAGGAAGCTGCTTTCAGATTATCATACATGACCACAAAGTGAGTATACCAGGCATTAGCAGAGCTAATGTACGCTGCTATAGCAGGAAAATCAGTCCATTTCTCCTTCATATTTTGTTCTGCTGATGTTGTCTCTGTCTCACCTTTTGTCTGCACTTATATTTTTTTAAGGAGCACTTGTACATGCATTTACACTGCAATTACAATTGCATAAATAATGTTGTGAGATTACCATTTTAAATATAAAATTTGGAATATAGAAATGATAAAAAATAGAATATTTTAAATGTGAAACAAAAACCCCCAGTAGGTGGTGGCAAGTCGCTGTCTTAATGAGTGAGTCATTGATTCAATCGATTCGTTCAAAATGGCTGATTCATTCAGGAATGAAGTAAGTGACGGGCTGTGTTTGAAATCGCCCCCTATTTCCTCATTCACTATTCCTTACATTAATCCACTAATATAGTTGTGAAAGTGAAAACGAGTGAGTGAATTCGGACACTGAGTGTTTGCATAGTTTGTGCTGTTCAATAAACATTTGAAACTTAGCAAACTGGCAGCTCCAGTAGTAATGAAACGATTCATTTTGAAGTCTGTCATGGAAACTACCATGTATAAACCTTAATTAATAATCAATTAAAAATGAATTTATACTTGTATGATATTACGCTGTACCCACATTGGACCAGCGGTTTGGAAAATGAACGAAAGGATGGATGATTCAGCTGCGGGCGCTCTCTTCTGGTCAGACGTGGGAATTAATTTGATGTGTGACTCTCACAGTGCATTATGGGTATTATCTAGTCATTGTGTGTACATCAGTTGTACACTCGTTATTGCGGTGCATTATGGTATTGAATGGGTGCACTCGATAGCGTCCACTATGGTTTCGGACACCACTACAAATGGCTGTTCCCTTCCTATTTAAGGGTATAGGGGGCGATTTATATTTTTTAAGGAGCACTTGTGCATGCATTTACACTGCAATTAAAATTGCGTAAATACTGTTGTGAGATTACCGTTTGAAATATAAAATTTGGAATATAGAAATGATAGAAAAAAATAAATATTTTAAATATGAAACAAAAACCACCAGAAGGTGGCGGCAAGTCACTGTCTTAATAAATGAGTCATTGAATCATTGACTCACCCAGTTTGTTCAAACACGCAGATTCATTAACAAAATACCTGTGCGTTGCTGCAGAGACGCAAGATGGCTTTGTTTGGAACTATTTTCGTTGGCGAAATAGAGCAAAACAGTCACTTAATTTAAACTGATTGTTTATTGAATTGTTGCCCTGACACAAAGAAAAGTCTGGCGCAGCATGTGAAACAAACCACACATGGAGCGTTCATTCATGATCAGTTAATCGATATTGTCAATCCAGCCCTATAAACATCAAGCAGTGATCTCAGGCCGTTTGATGTCACCTTGACTTTTAAAATGTGAAAGCATGGATTAATGGGATTGATTTCCAGATGGTTGCCTGAATATTTAATGTGATTGTCTGCAGATCGAGTGGGGAGCCTGTGCACTCGTCCTGACGGGAAACATCGTCATCTTCGCCACCATCCTGGGTTTCTTCCTGGTCTTCGGGTCGAACGATGACTTCAGTTGGCAGCAGTGGTGAAGCGCGGCGCCGCGTCTGGACTGTTTCTCCGCGATGCAGCGTCACTATGATACTGTTACAGCAGTTTGTTTTACTCTGACATTATCGTTTTTATTTATAACTGCCGCCCATTGATAGATGCAAGAAATCAGTGCAATAATTTTGTTTAATTTTAGATCTGTCTGACATCAGATTGTTTTATTGTTTTTTCATTTCATGCACGACTGAATTCAGGTGGTCAAACAAACACTGGTGACGTCAGATTGTTTCGTCCGAGCATTTCATTGTACGTACGCACAGCTTCTTTCTGAAACCGGAAACATTTCAGCGTCTCATCCGTCTTCAGCTTTATGACTCTGATGTCTTTTCTGTTACCAGCTTTGCTTTTTTTTTATTCAGAACTTATTTATTTGTTCCTGTCTCTCTTGTTTTCTCTTTGATGGCGCATTAAACATGAGATTGTAGAATGAAGCTCATTATGTTCATGTTGATTTGAATGATTCTGTTAGTTTGTTTTTATTGCATAGTGATGCTTTTGGCATTGTGAGATTTCCAGATTTCCCAGACACGTTTCTTTAAAAAACAAAAACAAAAAAATCAGTAACTTTATCAGCTAACTATGAAATTGAGATCACGTTTGATTTAAAAGCATGTAGACTAGCTTATATTCATCATTTAAGGTGTAAATTCAAAAATAAAGAAATGATCATGCGAGTTTCTATAAATCTCCCCGAAACTAATCAAGAAGCAGTTGGTCTGTGTTTCCAGACGCTGAGGGTTTAAAGTCAACATGAAATCAACATGGACCCAACTGACTTTCACACATTTCTGCTCTTATTGTCAATGATTATTACAAAAAAAAAGTTGGCCTTCATAATCTTTAATCAAAATGTAATACTTTTAAACTGATGTAGAGACACTTTTCACCACTTCCTGATTCCTCATGGATAAAATCAAGTATACTTTTTCACAAAATCTGTCAGATTTCAGAGGTTGAATGGGTTGTAAATGCAGTTTCATGTTCACTTTAACGCTTTGAAGAGATGTTCTGTTATTTTATATCTCACTGTTTGTGCAGAAACGGCACAAGTAACATTGTGACTTTTCCCCCCTCTTGATCTTTTTTTTAAATAAATGCCATTTTTGAAAAAAAGAAAAAGAATTTTACTTTTGTTGTACACAACCTCTGACCTTTGCTCACTGTTCCTGTTCAGATTTTGCTGGCGACCTCATTAGTTTCATCGCTAATCAGAAGAGAAAGCGAATCCTTTAATAATCACACAAATAATAATACATAAAATCTTGAAACACAAAGGCCTTAGGCAGGTTTTCTCTTCTGTCAGTATGTGTGGAATGAGGGAGAGTCGCTGCAACATGCCTTCGTTACAGAAACACCTGCAAGATTTACCTCAGATTTCATGAATAATTTACATTTGCATTAATCAAATACAAAACATGCAAAGACTTGCATGCCAGCTTCACCCCAAATTCTGATTACTGTACCTGGATGTTTACTTATAAATTTTGTAGCTGTCTTTATTCAGTGGTGATTGATTAGATTGTTATTAATGTAGTACCATGTTTTTTTTATTTTATTTAAGTCAGCATTAAGGCAGTACAACAGATAGTAACATGATGTATATATATATATAATTTATTTATTTATTAATATTTTCTTACATCACAGTAATGACTATTTGGTGGTTAATGATCAAGAAAATAATGCCACAATGCACAGAAAATTATTTTTTCTGTGATTCCTTTGATCAAGACGATTTGATCTAACGATTCTTAAATTTTCCGCCATTTTGAATTTTCCAAAAAACCTACTTTTTCAAACTCCTCCTAGACCTAGATCATCTTTAAACCATGCTGGCAAAAAGTTATTAAAAGCTTTTTAATTAACCCAACCATTCTTAAATAACGCACAAACAAATTTGATGAAGAGAAGGCCAAAGTGACGTCACCGTCGGCCGTTAGGACTGCGGTTCCGCCCACTGAGTGGCAAAAGACTGAGTGGCAGCATTGGTTTTTAGCGTGAATAAACACAAAACACATCCAAAACGGGAAAGAGCTTTGCTACTGACTGTACAAATAGCTTTGACACAAAATCTGAGGTATAGTTTTACAGACTGCTGAAAGCTACAGAAAAAAGAAGCAAATAGGTCACTGCAATTCACAGAAACAGCTGGACTCAGGCAGAGAAACATGGATTTGCAGTTATCATTTTGTGTCAGAATGTTGGATTTGGGGGTAAAATCATACCCTATATATTGTATTGTTATATATTGTGTTAACAACTCATCAATTAAATATTTACCATCTTATATTCTGCATAATTGGGTGTTTTTAACTAAACACTGACAAAAACTATACAAGTTTTATGGCTGGACGATATGACGATGTAACATTGATATAAGTGATAACTCCGATTTAGACCTATATATATATTGTATTTATATAAAGCGTTCACAGGCAGATTTGCTTTATGTATTTCCCCGGCGTCGAAATCAGGCACATATTGTCAGGAAACACGATTCCTGGCTGCATGTCAATATCCATGGATTAGGTTTCTTTGACATGTTATAAGGAACACTTTCGAGCCCAACCTTTAGTGTAATCGTTTGTTTTAGTCGCATTTTCGCAGTTTCCTCTATTAAATCCAGTCATGCAGCAGGTTCTTTTGCCACTCAGTCCAGCTGAGGGAGCGTGTTCCGGCGGGAAAGTGACGTAAATGCATACCAAGCATGACCTGGGGCAGCATTTCGACACAGCGCCACCTACTGATCAAGAGATATGAAAACTGTCTATTTTTGCTTATAAATTCTGGACCGTTTGCCCAAAAATCATGAACATTTAATTCAGTGAGATGAATGATACCCAGTTTTCCCATATCGGTCATTTTGAATTTTGTCATAAAATGCTGTATTTTACGAACGCATTAGCGTATCATTACGAAAATTGGTGTGTGTCATCGGAACCATGCCGATGAATGAAATTTCAATAAATGTTAGCTTTTGATTAATTTTATATTTTAATATTCCAGTGTTGAGTCATAATGAGAACAATGATAACAGTTATGCCATACTCGGTCAAGCTTTCTGTCCACCATGTTGAATTTTTTTTTTTAAACTATTTTTTCAAACTCCTCCTAGACCGTTGGTATGATTTTTTTTACTAAAATCAGCTTGGCATGATGCCAAGCTGATTCTGAGACTGTAACTCAGCAACACTTTGCCACCAAACTTTGCATTTGTCAGCAGCCGCGTTTCCATTACAGATTTGCGCAAAACTTTTGCGATATCTTCTAAATGTCGATAAAAAACTATTGTGAAATGACGGCGTTTCCGTTAACCGATGTTATGCGACTAAAACTCTTGTGAAGAGTCATTTTCCTCTTGCGATAAGTCATTTTCTAAAAGATACTTCTTTCTGAGAGCTTTATTTGCTATCTTTACAGAATGATGACGTGACTGTACGTCAGGTGACCTGTAAATGCAAAAAAAAAAACTGTTTCCATTGCAGTTTTGCGAAATATTTCTTTTTCGAATTGCCTGAAAAACCATCTCATGCGAGCATAAAAACCTTTTTGCGATATTTGGGAGTTTTTGCGAAATTCATGTGTTTCCATTGAGCGTAATTTCAATTCGAAATTACAATTTGCACAATTTGAAGGGTAATGGAAATGCAGCTATTGTCCCCTTACGCTGACCACACAACATCAATTTGGTAACAGCGCCACCTAATGGTCAAAAGTGATAAACAATTTAGTCATATTACGAGTGATTGTATTTGTAAATTTTCAGCCATTTTGACTAAAATAATCTAAAAATGTCTTTAATTACTCATTGTTTTGCTCTGAAGCTCCCAGCCATGCTTGCATAACTCGCCATGCTTTTTTTTATGCTAGGCCCCTTAATTGTTGCTTGCAGCTATATTATTTTAAATGGTTTTGCACTGAAATATGAGTGGGACACATTCCTGACAGGTTTCATGAGAGTTTGTGTGTGTGTGTGTGTGTGTGTGTGTGTGTGTGTGTGTGTGTACATTTGAATATTTGAAGAGAAAGAAAGAGCATTTTCTTCCCCCTGAAGCGAAAGAGATCCATCAACATGTTTCAGAGCTGCAGTAAAGGACTGAGAGACGAACAGATCAGACCAGAACACACTGGAGGTTATGAGGAGATTTTTCAGAGTTTACAGAGATGAAGATTACGGTCAGATTCAGTATCTCACTGCAAAATGCATCCGACTGTCTCAGGAGAAAGGTAAGTGTCCAAATGATCAAATTCAAAGATGGAAACCAAGTTTTAGACTGACACAAACCAGTTACGATGATGCAGGTAGATCAGCTTAACAAGTGTGCTGAAAACAGCCATATTCATTTTTGTTTAAATGTATTAATTCTGTAATTTTTTTGACTTATTTTGCAGCACTGGTATATTTTGTTGGCAGCACTTTACAATAAGGTCCCATTTGTTAACTTTCATCAATGCATTAACTAACATTAACAATGAGCAAAACTTTTGTTGCAGTATTTATTAAAATTTCTTAAAGGGATAGTTCACCCAAAAATGAAAATTCTGTTATCATTAACTTACCCTCAAGTTGTTCCAAACCGGTACGAGTTTCTTTCTTCTATTGAACACAAAAGAATATATTTTGAAGAATGTTGGTAACCAAACAGTTGCTGGTCCCTATTGACTTCCATAGTATTTTTTATTTTTTTTTCCATACTTTAGAAGTCAGTGGGGGCCAGCAACTGTTACCAACATTCTTCAAAATATCTTCTTCTGTGTTCAACAGAAGAAAGAAACTCATACAGGTCTAGAACAACTTAAGGGTGAGTGAATGATGACAGAATTTTCATTTTTGGGTGAACAACTGTATTAAAGGGATAGTTCATGTTAATGCTAGCTCAGGTCCTTTAAATAATATTAACAGATAAGTTATTTAAATTAACATTAACTAAGGTTAATATATGCTTTATAAGTATTTTTACTGTTAGTTCATGTTTTGGGACCTTATTGTAAAGTGTTAGCATTTTGTTGGAATTAGGCTAGGCGGCTACTTGTTTATTTTCATTATATAACTTTCTTTACTTGACTATTTTTACACAATTTCTCATTATGCGCAGCTGTGCTTGAAATGCTTCAGCAGTTTTGTCATGCACACAACTAAAATGACTAGTTAGGGTTAGTTTGTGATTTCAGTTGTTTTAGCAGTTTTTCCCCGGATTCGCAGCGATCTCTGATCAGTAATGCAGTGCGCATGCGCGCGCGCGCGTGTGTGTTGCAGCGGCGCTGCAGCGCGAGCTGTTGGTGTCTCGAGAGCGGCAGCAGGCTCTGCAGGCGGAGATGGAGGCTCTGTCAGTGCGAGTGTGTCATAAGGAGCAGATCTGCGTTGAGCTGAGCATCAAATACGAGCAACTGCTGGAGCGATTTCAGCAGCAGCAGGTACAGCCGAACACAAACCATATTAATATGTGAGATGATCGCTGGACGCCACGCTCTGATGAAACGCGTGAGCTCCTGTGACAGATTGTACACTGTATATGAAGTAGTTACTAACAAAATATGTACTTATAAATTCATGAAACAAAAGTTGCACTCGTCTTTTCTTCCCTATTGTGACATATACCAAGTGAAACGGCTTCTCAAACAAGAACAAATGTAGGGCGGGGATTGATTGGATGGTTGTGGTTTGCTATCGGTGCTTATGTGAGTGACAGGTTGCCCCGCCCTTGCGCCAGTAAACACGTCATAGGAGAAGAGATGTTGCTGCAAGTAGGAGGGGAAGTTATTTTGTTTAAAAGCTTATTGTAGCAATATTACACAGTTCAATACTATTTAAAACGTATGCAGTATACAGTAAATACTGTGCAGTATGGCAGCACTCCATATATAACCTGTGTGTGTGTGTAGGAACAGGCTGATGTCCTGCAGCAGCGTGTGCTCTCTGTGACGGAGGACAGGCGGAGAGACTCGTCACTTCTGTGTCTGCAGCTGGAGCAGGTGAGCTGTGATTTACAGCAGCTGCAGGGCTCAGAGATGCAGCTGATGGGCATGGTGGACGAGCTGCACCAGGAGGCTCAGCTCAGAGCCCAGCAAGCTGAGGTCCTGGAGACGCGGCTCCACAAGGAAACTCAGTCAAAGGCACAGCTAGTAGAAGACCTAGAGATGCAGCTAAACAGGTATCTCACTGCATGAAACGTGTAAGAAACTTGATTCTTTTACGCACAGCTATTGTATGTAAAACATGACATTCACAGCAGTGTCATATGACAGACACATTTTCTCACGCCTGTATTTTTTGCTTGATCAGTAAATCCCTGGAGCTGGTGGAGCTGCAGATGTCGCATGAAGCCCTGCGGCAGGATCTGTGTGATCAGCACAGCGCCCACCAGAGGACGGTGGAGGAACTGCAGCGAGAGAATTCAGAGAGTCTCGACAAACTCCGTGAAACGGCCGAACAGTTCGAGTGGCTGTGTGAGCAGCAGCGGAGGTGGATGAGCTGCGTGAAGAGGTTACGTTTGCTCCATTTCATAAACACACTTCACTCATAGCAATGGGCGCTTTCAAAACACGCTTCATGAAGCTTTGAAACCTTTGCACATTGTTTGTTTCAAACCAGTGATTCGGAGCACATATCAGACTGCCAAAGTCAAGTGATTTCAGTAAACGAGGCTTCGTTACATCATAACTGTTACGAAATTTTAATGGTTCGCCACTAGGGGGCGATGATCTTTGTGAACCCATAAACCAGTGACTCTTTAAGATTTTACCTGATCTCGGATAAATTTGTTGAAATTTTATGATGGTTTTGTATAATATAAAGGAAGAGTTGTAGTTAAAAATCTCTTATTAGTCTGATTAACTGATCAAAATATCACACATTATAATCTTTAATCATATTAGATGATTTGTTAATTGCATTTAATAGATTGTAAAAGATGTTTTTATACATGTTTGGGCTGAGTTTTTGCTGCATTTATACCGTTCTGACCAGCCTGTGGCCTTTCGAGAGTTTCGAAACAGTGAATCATTTTGCGAAGCAATTGGCTCAAATGATTCAAAGTTTTGCAAAGCTTGTTTCTGCGACTGAATAAAAAATAAAAAAGGTAATTGCAACTTTTTATCTCGCAATTGCGAGAAAAAAAAGTCAGAATTACAAGAATAAAAGTCAGAATTGTGAGATAAAAAGTAGAAATTATCTTTTAAATTGTTTTATTCCTTCCATAACTTTTCACTCATTTTTAAACTGCTGAAAATGAGCATATGTCACACGAATCACGTTTTTAGATTCAAGTGCACTACTTTTCCATTGTTTTTCAATGTAAACACGCACTAGACGGACGTCTTCCACTGTTGCGCTCACGTCTTTTAAAACACATCTTTCTAAAAACATTCCGCTCAAGATAAAATAAGTTCAACTTAAAAAAAAAAGTGTCTCTAGACCTTGCACTTTTTCGTTCTGCTGACCCACATCTTGTGTTTTATTGTGTTCCGTCCAGTTGTTTTTGAATGCTAGAATGCGTGTGAACTGTGAACAGCCCCCTCAAAAAGGGAAATGAAGATGTTTTCTGCAGGTGAGCAGGTGTGTGTGTGTGTGCAGGTTTAAGGACTGTCTGTCAGGTGAGAAGGAGTCCCTGGAGCTGCAGGTGAACAGGTTACAGGTGGAGTTGGATGCTGTCAGGAAGACTGTGAACTCTGACTGTCCCACAGAACCCATCAGAAGGTCACTTTTTATTTTATTTTATTTTATTTTTTATTTTATATTATAAATGTGCTATGATTTTTCTCTTTTCCTCAAAGATGGGATGATGAGAGGATATCTGACCTCCAGGCTGAGGTGGACCGATGGAAAAGACTGTATGAAGACCTGCTTAAACTCACAACACAGCAGGTACAAACACACACACACACACACACACACACTAACCCTGTCTGAAGAAATACACACCATAGTTTTATAATATGTATGTGGTTTTGTCAGGGCCAGTGGGCAGCAGATGGACACCTCAAACCCCCGTGAGGATCCAAACACAGACGACAGCTTCACATCACACACACTGACCCATCTGTAGTCCAGTTTAAATCATTGTTGTAGGGTTTATGAAAAAAGGGAGATGTTCAGATCGAGTTATTCTTCCTGTTATTGTGTGTCCGTCGCAGTCCATCATGATCCGGTCAGTGGTTCTGTTCTGTTCTGTGGTCTAGTTTCCTGTTTTGCTGTTTGTTCTCTGGTTCAGTGACAATTTAAGTCACACGAATTACTATAAACCCTAAATGATAAATCAGGTTTATTAATTTTATGCAAGTGACCAGTGTAAGGTTGGAGTTGTTTAGCTATGATACAAAAGTTTGGAATAATGTTTTTGAAAGGGTCTCTTTTGCTCATCAAGGCTGCATTTATTTGATAAAAAAATACAGAAAAAATAGTGAAATATTATTGCAATGTAAAATATCGGTTTTCTATGTGAATATATAGTAAAGTGTAATTTATTCCTGTGATCAAAGCTGAATTTTCAGCATCATTACTCCAGTCTTCAGTGTCACATGATCCTTCAGAAATCATTCTGGTAAATTTTGATAAATTTAAAAATTGATAAATTTTTAAATCCCAAACTTTTGAACAGTGTGTGTGTGTGTGTGTCAGTTTGTTAAATAGATTATATGAAGTCACCAGCACATGCACACAGTTATCAGTGGTTGTGAGAGTGTTCAGACACTAGAGGGTGATGTTCCTCCACTGACAGTCACACCAAACCTCAAGCAGCAGCTCAAGAACTGTAATGTATTTCACATCTTTCCATATCTGAGCACAACTAGACAGTCATCATAATGCTGGAGCTCCTGACTGAAGCAGATGTCACTGTCCTTAAGTCACCTCTGATCCATCTTGACTCGTACTGTCTCGTCATCTGTGTCTGACAGCAGGAATGTGTTTCTCAATGATCCATAAAGCACAGCACAAACTCATCGTTCAACACTAACATCACACAGTCTCCAATACACTTTTACTGTTGTGTATAGGAAAGTCTGTCAGCGCTTACATCAGACGTTCATATTATTTAATACTGTGTTAAAGTTATTAAAATCCGATGCATGGAAGACAAAGAAAACCGTATGTAATACCACTGTGTAACCACTAGATGCCTGTATAGCCTATATGCAAATAGTGCTGCGTAATCCCTAGTTGCTTATAAAAGTATTTTCAGACATAATTACTTGCTTTTGTACCATTCTGATTAACCTTCTGGCATTGTTAGTTTTGGGGGTCACACTAGTTGTGACCGAACACCTGAAATGTAACTTTTTTATTTTCAGTAAAATCAATGTAATATATTTTTGTTCATTTTTTTAATTTGTATTTTGAGAGAATTTCATGGTACTAATTAATATTTATGCTACAGTTATATTTTTTTTCCCCATTGAAAGCAATTTTAAAAAATTTCAAATATTTTTTAATTACTTTTCAATGAAAGCAGTATTTTTATGTTAAAATAGAGACAATGGGCCAGATTTTGACGATCTAAGCGCATGGTCTAAAGCGCACGCCGCAACCGCACTTAGGGCGTGTCCAAATCCACTTTTGCTAGTTTAACGATGGAAAAAATGGTTGGCGCGCCCGGCACACGGTCCAAAAGGGTTGTACCTAGTCTCTTAATGAGTAATGGGTGTGTTTTGGGCGTAACGTGCAATAAAACAATCAGAGTCTCATCTCCCATTCTCTTTAAAAGCCAGTTTTTGCTATTCATATAATTTGCTATTCACATGGTGGAATTTGCGAGCGGAAAAATTGAACGCTTGTCTAGCGAAAAAACAGATCTGCTCATGTGCGAGGTTAAAGCGCAAGAGCAGACCATCTACGGATTCCACTAAAGCATTTTTATCTTTATGCACACAATAATAATCTTTACATTGTAATCCTTTTATTTTTTTATATTTGGCATGTTTGTTTGCAGCTGTGCATCCCTGTGTGTGTAACAAGCAGAGTCTATGCGCCTATAGGTGCATATTACTAACGTGCTCTTTAGATAACAAAAAAATACTGCGCCATTGACTTTAGACCAGGTTTTTGTTGGTCAATGGCGCAGTCGTTTTCAGTTGCCTCAAAATAGCAACACGCCAACAATGCACCTGAACTGCATACCCATGGGCGAACAGATGGGTGCAAATGCATTTGCTATTTAAACAACATGACGCAGGACGTGAAAATGATAACTGCGTCAGGCTGAAACTAGCAAAAAACACAAAAAAAACGCCTGGTGCCACATTGCGCCGGGTGTATGATAGGGCCCAATGTCTTTAAAATCCAATTTTTGAAGGCAGATTAGTGCCATCTGGTGGGAGTAAAAAAAGAAAAACTTCTGTAATCCCATTGTTTAACCACAAGATTCCTATATAGCTCTATATAAAAAGGCTTGTTTTTAGACATAAATACTTATTTTATTAATTTGTGGATTTGGATATATATTTAGTCATTCTTAAAGACAACTTTTTGTAAAGTTTTAGATTTTTTTTTGTCCGTATTTGCATTAATTTTACTGGTCAATCCTGAACACAAAGGAGGACATTTTGTTACACATAACATCAAAATGTAACAAAAATGAACAGGAATACTTTATCAGAAGTTAATCAACCTGATTTCAACCTCTTATTTGAGTCTTCTGCCTCAATTTTGCCATACTGTTACAGCCACACCAGATTGTGCGTGTATGATAGTGTGTGTGTGTGTGTGTGTGAGTGCGTTTGTCTGTTTTGTACTCTCGATGTTTTAGAGTGTAACTCCTTCATTGGTGTCTGTGTTTTTACTGCATTGTGGCTGAATTATTGATTTTATTTCCATAAAAGTCATCGATTTTCGTACCATTCCGATGAAGTCAAAACATTTTATTTTGAACAACACCAGAGGGTTATGTGAAACATTTCCATCAGAAGGCTAGTTATGCAAATGAGGACATATCACGTGTCTATTTTCACATTGGACTATTGGATCTGAACTGCGGTAGGTTTGCTTCAACACCATTACATCCGACTAGCTGGTGTTTACTTAGAAAAACAATGGAAGTGTAGCACAGTGAAATGGAAAAACATGTTGTGTTTGAACGGGGCCTTTACGCTGTACAGGATAACCAGTTTCAGTCATTTATTTTTGTTTATGTGGCATTATATTTACTACAGAATCCTTTCCAAAGGCAATTTATAATACAAATCATGTGCTGAAACCTCTTTACATATACATTTAGCTGTCCTCTCCATCTGTGAATCTGTAATAGTATAGATGTGAATAGAGTCCAGGACTGTAAGGGTTAATGAGTCTGGATGCCTCTTACCTTCATTACGTAGAAAAACAGACATGTCTTGTAAGACTGATTTCCCCGGTGATGTCAGGGATTTTCAAAGTCTCTTGTGTTTAGGGAACAGGACTTTTGTATATGATTCAAAAATATTATTATGGAGAGCTGCTTCCACACGCTTATATCAATAATAAAGCTGCCATCTCAAACAGATGTTTGGAGCGACTCCTTCGATCCAATCAATGTGTCGGACTGTTATGAAGTTGTCATAGAGACGTCACTCCCGCCCTCTGCTGGTGGATGTTGGAACTTCATGTTGTGTAACCGCATTTACCTACAGGTTTGAGTCCCTTTCAAACAGTCAAACTGACAGGAGCAGCTCCGGTGGAGAACAGTGACTGGATCCAGAACCTTCAGATGACGCACAGCTCATGTCTCAGCCGCTCTAAGGTACTGAAACCACACATGAAACCCCACAATACATGGTAAAGCAGCGATAAGTTTGAAGCAAAGTCCACAAGTAGTTTGAATCGGCGGCCATCTTAGAAACGCCTCTCGGTCATGCAAATGCAGCGCCTATCTCTTTGAATGGGGAAACATCAAATTCTCCAAAGCTGTTTGCCAAGCTTTTGATTAAATTTCGTATTTTAAATCAACAGTGAAATCTGACAACAATCATAAATTTTGTTTCTAAACGCTCCAATCATGACAAAAAACTATTTTTCAGGCTGGATCAAGCTATTGCGCATGCGCAGTCCTAAGCGCGTCTTTATAGAAAGTGCGCGTCTGACTGTTTCTATAGGAACCGGAGCTTCTAATGGCCACTGCAGTGATGCGATGACTTTACCAATTAGCGATTGGCTATTATTTAGAAGGCGGGACATATTCTGCCATATTGTGTGTTTCACCATTTTTCTATATATAAAGTCTTTGGTTTGAAGTATGTGAGCAAAACATCCCGACATCGTCCATGCGCTGATGAATGTGTTGCATGCTTTCCTCTCAAGTCTCAATAACAAAATAAACACGCAACAAAAATGACAACGGTCAGAAAACAGCATTTAAGAAAGCATGGTGGATGTGTTTGAGCTACCTTCACGTGCTATCGGAATTGTTAAATACGATTTTCCTAGTTGGAAATTGGACATGAACACCCTCTCAAGTCGTATTTACCAGTGGGAAGCTCGGGTATAATTTTGATACCCAAGTTTCAGAGTTGGGCATGTCATAAACTTTAAACATGGTGGAGGGGTGAACGATTGTGATTGTATTCTTTATTATTTTTTTCCACAACAGCAACATCGCCTGGTCTTGTCGTTACAGTAGTGCATATTTACATATATGAATAATCATTTGAAGTGTATTGTATGTTTTATACACAGTGAAAATAGCCTGTATTTGACCGAAATTCCAGAATCGTCAGCAAGCTGACTAGCTAGATAGCGCAGTGAATGTTTATATGGATGTCAATGAATGGGACGCTATATAATTTTGGCTTTAATAAGATTTTCCCAATAAATAGGCAAGAATAAACCTGGTGTCCACCATGATTCCTGTTCTTTCCGACAACAAAGCACTTAATCACGTAATCACGACTTCAGAAGTGGAAAGTAGGAAATTTCTGATAACTCATGAAGGCACTCCAGTCACAGCTTCAGTTTCTACTAAAAAGCAGCTCTCCAGTGTGTTCATGTTTTTCGACCGACTGATCAGAATGAACCGGAGAAGATTAAAGGCCCGTTCACACCAAGAACGATAATTAAAGATAACTATAACGATAACTATATTTGCGTCCACACCAACGAACGATAACGGTCTGTTTATTCTAAGTTCGTGCGCTGCGGTTTCAAACTGTGTACAACATGTTTTTGCTGTTCTTGTTGCATTTACACAGCTTTAACCAGCAGATGTCCTCAGCATGCTATGTTTCGAGTGAATAGCTAGTGTAATCGATCTAATCTAACAGTGAATTTAGCACAAAGTCAATATAGTGGAATAAAAACAACACGTAGTCTTTTTCCCTGCAACTTCAAAGGAAGCAGGACAATGTTGTAGAAACTAGCGCTGGATACCTGAGGTCATTTTATGTTACACTGTTTCTAGCCTGGCATAATGATCTCATTGTTAATACTTCTCACCATTTTTTGCGAGGGTATGACCAATTGTTTTCCATATATCCATTTTTTTTAAAGTATCCTTGAAAAGGGGGTTTGACTTGTCAAACTGTGGTGGATTTTTCTGGACCTCGGCGATTAACTTCTCCGCAATGTCGTCTGCCGTTTTAAATGCGCGAGCCCTTAAATTAGAATGGATTCTGATTGGCTGTCAATGTTTTTATCGTTCAACGGCTGGAAAAAAATCGTTCTGAAAGTATCATTTATCATCATTATCGTTATAGCTGTGGTATGCAGTTTGCTATTGTTTTATATTTAGAACGATTTTTAGAACTATATCTTTATCGTTATCTTTATAGTTCTTGGTGTGAACAGGCCTCAACACCTTAAAGAAGGCGGGGCCTCAGAACCACACCCACCTATTACATCATCACCATGGACCAATGATAGTTTGAAAGTGTTTACCAGCCTGAGTGTCCTCAGATGATAAGTGTTGACATTTAATTAATTGCAGAAGTTCATGCTGGAGGTTTAGATCAAACCCTGAGCCGAATGTTTGAGGAAAATCAGCACAGTTGCACAAACACTGTGAACAGAGCAGATTATGTTTGGAAACAAAGTACACAAACTTGTGTGTTTGTGATATTTATTGTAGATGTGTATCATATATTGACTGTCCCTCACCTGTAAACACCTCCTTTTAGCTCACGCACAATCAAGAACAATATCTCAAAATGTGCATCATCCATCACTGAGCTCAGAGTTTCTGGAACAAACTGATGTTTGTGTTTGTGAAATATGTGAAAACAAAATCAGAAAACATTACTACTGGACTGAACCCAACAAACACAGAATGAGGTTTGTGAGTGTTTCATCAGTTCAGTATTTTGGCGTTTTGTTCGTTGATGTGATCACGTGTATTTTGTAGTCACATATTGTATGTTCAGTCATATCCCTGCACTGAAACTGTTTAATCAAAAGCGTGTGCTGTTGATCTGTGACCCTGAGAGACATTCATTCATTCATTCATTCAAGGAGTGATTGTGATTTTGTGATTATGCATGTGTGAATCACAGTGGATTTAACATGGCTTTTTTTGGCACTGATCAACAGAAAATCCTAATACTATTACAGAAAGTTCTGCCTTAAAAACAAATGGTGCAGCCGAATAAAGTACAGATGTTTAGTAGTTACTAAGTGGATTTTACATCCCAATTTAAGTAAGAACAAATGGTAAATTTACAGTGAACTCAAAAGGGCAAGGACATTTTGATCTCTCATAATACTAATATCAAAGCATAGAAGTTTGTAAAAGGGTCATTTTGGGTTCACTATTTGGGCTCTGACTAACTGACCTGTCAGTGTGTGAATATAGATCATGAGCGAGTGTTATAGACACGTTAAAGTCTCGGCACAGACAGACCATCTCACATACATGCCCAGTTCAGCCCTAAAAATAGCTGCGCACAAATCTAAACCCACAGTTCAATATGAAGGCGACGACTGAACCGGAAACATTTTACCGTTTTAATACAACAAAGCTCCATTCAGCCCCGAAACTCGTAATATTTTATTCACGTAACCTGCGTCTCACACTCTCGCAGAGCAAAGCAAACACAGACGGCGTGTAGGATAATATTTGTGCATGTGTGTGAGTGTGTATCACAGTTAAAGACAGAAATATCTGTGTTCTGTACAGCAGGTAATTCTTAAATCCATTATCACGTCTCTCAGCTGAAGTTCATACGCTCAAATATCTGCTGACGGCTTTCAGCGGCGCACAGCTAGACGCAGAGAGAGACAAAGAGAAAAAGAGGAGAATTTCCTCTGTGATGTTTTTGTGGGCTGGTAAAGATCTGTAACGGCAGAACCAGGGCCTAAAATTAACTTGTTGCCACACCTGCCACTGGCGGCTGATGCCAGAAATATTTCTGTTTCAGCCATGAAACTGTATTTTGCTTTAATACATTCTTAAAAGGTTATTGGCATCGATGGTTCCATGAAGAACCTTTAACATCCATAGAATCTTTCTATTACACTAAAGGTTCTTTTAAGAACTTCACTGAAAGGTTCTTTGGGAAACCAAATATAGTTCTTCTATGGCATCACTGGGACCTTTATTTTTAAGAGTGAAAATATAAAAGTCCCCCTGTAGTCAATAATTTTTATCCCTTAAAACTCATCTTTGATCACCAAAATGACATATTTGAATGTTTTTTTTCCTATAAATTTTTTCATGCCTTAAAATAGCTTGAATCTAACTCTACACCCTTGCTTCATTTAGTATGCACAGATCTATGAATATGCTAATTAGCTCAGCCTCCACTCACTCGCACAAGCTCAGAGATCCACTTGGTCAACTTACTGAGGTAAACGCTGCACAATGGTATCATTTTTATAAGGTCAGACATGTAACGGTTATTAATATGATTAGCCTTTTGCTTCACTACGTTATCAAACAGCTAATAATGTGTTGCTAATGTTACACAAACCATGTTCCCATTTCAGCTGCCTTCTTCAGAGTGGTAATAGTTAATGATATGCTAAAGCCCGCCGGCACGTTGACGTGATTGGTTACAAGGTAGGTTGTGATGTAAGAAACACCAGCGATTTCGAACCGTGTTTTTGAGACTGTCTTTGGTTCACTGCATGAGAAAGTACTCAGCAATGGTGTTGACTAATGAATTTGCACATGGCTTGTCTTAAAGGGGACCTATTATGCCTCATTTTACAAGATGTAAAATAAGTCTCTGATGTCCCCAGAGTGTGTATGTGAAGTTTTAGCTCAAAATACCCCACAGATCATTTTTTATAGCATGTTAAAATTGCCACTTTTTGGGGTTGAGCAAAAACGCGCCATTTCAGCGTGTGCCCTTTAAATGCAAATGAGCTGCTGCGCTTGGCCTAAGAGGGCGGAGCTTCAAGAGCTCGTTCTCCTGTGTCAGGATTCAGTCAGGACGCACTATAATGTCAGAAACTGCGAATATATGCTGCATGGAGATAGAACAGGTATAGTTAAGTTCAGTTACGGTTATAACTTATATTGTCTTCTTGTTTTTATCCACTATATTAGCACAAGCCTGCTGTACCGGACCCGTTCGACTTTACCAATGAGTTTTATGACATTTATTGTACTTCACACAAAAGTTGAAGCGTCCGTTTTCACTCTAGAAAATCTCTGTAAGAGCTGAATAAAACAGTGCAAGTGTGCATTAAAATATTATGCATAAACTCTCTCTCTCTCTCCTTTGCATTATCATCAACATACACAGCGAATTACACAGAAACACTCGTTACAACTAACAGTAAACAAATATATAAAGTCCTTATGCCTTTTCGGGTGGTGCTTAATAAACTGGTAAACTTTATATCTGTAAATCAACTCCGATGAACTGTAATAAAGTGTTCTCACCTTCATTACTGCCGTATCCAGTATCACTCTGGAGACTGTAAGCTGGATCACGAACAGTTTGTACTGATCCATCCTTTAGTAACAAATTTTTAGCACAATCTCTGTTTTGTATTGTCTCTTTGTATTGACATTCGTTCACAAAGCAGTCTGGTGTGAAATGATTCACGCAGATGAATTTTGGTAGAGTTGAAGGACCATTTTCTTCGAAAACAAAATGAATCCACCTTGTCTTCAGCGGCTCAGATTTTGGGAGTAAATGGAGAGAGCTTTGTGGATTAATCCATCCAGCTACAGAACATCTAAAACGCTTGGGAGGCGTTCTCGTCAGTGCAGCAATGGCAGACTGTACAACTCGCTGTGAACTCGCTCAGGGCGGTTCTATGTTAAAACGGCAGAGTCTGTCAACATTCGTGGGCGGGGCCTGTGGCTAATGTGACGTCACACTGCCAGGGATCTGGAAACGGCTTATTCTGAGACACTGCTTATGATTTATGGGGATGAAAAAAAAGGAGTGGTTGGATTTTTATCATTATAGGGTGGTTGTGTACACACACTGCCAACACACATTTATAGCCAAACACCATGTAAAAGTGAATTTTGCATAATAGGTCCCCTTTAAAGCATATTAAAAACACCACATAGACATATAAACAACATTAAAAACTTTTTTTTACCACAGGGGGACTTTAATATTTGTATGATTGAACTGGTTTATCATAACAAACGGAGTTGATCTTTCGTGTCACTCACAGCATCATATGTGAGATGATCTTAAGTCTCAAATGTTGTGATTTTGATCTGTGCAACATTCAAAATTTAAGAATTGTCTCTCGTTCATTTGTAAGTTGAAATCTGGATTGAATTGGCCACGTTCACAAGAAGTTGAACAAAGAAATTTCACACAGGTGATGCATTCTGGGAAATGAAGTGTTCTTCCAACTTGGTCTACAAGGTTTAATAAAATAATAATTTAAATAAAAATATTAACTGAATCTATCTATCTATCTATCTATCTATCTATCTATTGTTCTATCGTTCTATCTATCTATCTATCTATCCTTCTATCTATCTATCTATCCTTCTATCGTTCTGTCTATCTATTGTTCTATCATTGTATCGTTCTGTCTATCGTTCTATTCATCTATCTATCAATCCTATCTATCTATCTATCGTTCTATCTATCATCTATCGTTCTATCTATCTATCTATCTATCTATCTGTCTGTCTGTCTGTCTGTCTGTCTGTCTTTTAAACTTTAAGCTTTTAAAAATACTTCAAACTTACTTCAAAGTGAAAACCTTGAAACGTCAAGCTTTTAAAATTATTTCAAAAGCGTATCTTCAAACTTACAGCTTGTTAAACCATTTTAAACTTTCAGACTAGACTTTCACAAGTTAGTTTGTCTATTAACTTTATCTGGTGTCTGATGTTTCAGCTGCTCAGTGACTTTTATTTACAGTGGTTATTAGTTATTTACATGCCAAAGCCAATTTTGTTTGTATTATTGTGGTGTCTGATATTGCAGAAAAGTGTTGCATTTTATTTATTTATTTATTTATTTATTTTTTTAAAAAGATGTTATCATTGACTTACTGGTACATTTGCCATCTCTAGATCAGGTTTTGCTGGCTGTCACTCCGCCGTCAGGATGTCAAACGGTTCTGAATTGTATAAACACCGGACAGAAGTTTCTCACAGGTCATCTGTGAGCGTGTTTAACGCTGTCTGTTGCTCATTGACCTACTGACCGCTTTCCTGACCTTTTAAGGTCAAGGGTCACCTCCCACGTTACACTGTTGCAACTGTGGTGATGTCACACCTGCTACCGTGACACAGAGTTCATCCCTCGATGAGACATGACCTGCAGAAATCACACGCGTGTGTAGGTCGGTCATGCCAGACTGACGGTAGATTTAACATTTCAGTTATAGCAAATATCAGCTGCAGATTTCTTGATATATCATTGCAGAATGTAACTATATTATCACACAGCTCTACATTTAAAGTTGCAAATATTAGCATATCCCGCTGATGTGTGTGTTGTAGTTTCAAAGTTGAGTCATAAAAGTCAAACGTATGGAAACGCCATCAGATGCAGAATTAGCTAAACCTTCCCGCATTTACTGAGTTCACTTTATGGCGTCTGAGAATAGTGTTTCTGACGTGCTTCTGCTGCCGCCCCATTGAGAGATTCATGTACACACTGATTTTATGAGCAAATTCATGAAGGAAACCTCAAGATTCAGGACCACCAAGATTAATGTGCAGGATCTGAGGGTCTTATAACACGCGCTGCCAGCCGCTGAAAGGAACATTGTGTAGTCAGTCGTCTCACAGCCAGCGCTGTAATTTACCCTCTGCCTGCTGCTGGAAAAATACTCACATTAATGAGCTACAAAAGCACAATAATCGCACAACATCCACACTGAATTATTATCATCAGCCAATACAATAAGCCACTGGTGCGCTTAAAAAGGTCAGTCATTTTATAATATGTGTTATGCAGTGCAATAAAATTCAGTCAGTGGGGTCATAAAAATAAACTTAATAACAAGTGACCCCGCTGAACGATATTTATTCTTTCAAACTCAAATAATCTTGATATTTTTTTCATTTTGCTTCTCCAGTAAATGTATCCTGATTTAAGAATTTTTGGATATTTATACTGGAAAACAAGACAAAAATACTGAGGAAGAACATCATTTACTGCAGTCTGTAGCTTATTTTATATTTATATGTTTGTAACTAATTTGCATAATGCCAGCCTGAGGTCTTCATTGGCTAAACAGCGTCTTTTTGCCCCGCCCTCAAACACTGTAGTTGTATCTGAGACTGGAAGAGTTTGGTTTGTGTTGTTCATGTCGAGAAGACGCTGTTTTCTGCTGCCAAAGCAAATCCACTTTGATGAGATACGGTAAAATCAACGCCATCGTTGCTGTTCGTATCATTGTGAGCTGAGATTCAGATATGCATTTGATTTCTGAACAATCACAACAGACTGGGCCATCTAACCAATCAGAGCAGAGCAGCTATCAGAAAGGCGGGGTTTAGAGAGACCGAATCTTTGAACGAACCGTTTCAGACACTGTGAGAAAAGAGCTGATGCTGCAGTGGATATTATGAGAAAATGAAAGCAGTTTTGTCCTTAGATGAATGTAAACCTGTTGTAGGAGACGACAAACAACATTAAGAACCTTTAAAATAGTATAATGGGGCACTTTATGTAAACTCAGTGACAGATATTTGACAAACCAGGACAAAATTTACAGCTGCATATTCAGAGTCTGCAGAACAAAAACATTGAAAACAACCATTAACTTCTTCCAAATGGCAATGATTTCAGCTCTCCATCACTTCCTCTGTCCTGTCATGAGTGTCTGTTCAGAATTAAACTCCACATAACGCTGAAGTTTAATGCAGCGATCGCTTCCAGATGTCTCTGCATACGATGACCCTGAAAACAGGATCCTCACACCACCGTTTCCTCACAGCGAATGTTGCTCCGTCACGTTTCGCCGTGTCTACAAGAGCGTAATGATGTGTTTCTGAGATTTCACATGATCACGTGATCTTTTGAGGTCAGAGGAGAAAGTATTTTCTTTTAGGAGAGTTTGGTCAGGAAGCACAAATGAAGGCAAACCTCAACCGGACTAAAACAATATTGTGTTTCCACGTTTCCTGCCATTAGAAAGTGAGTGTCTGACGCTCAGACACGTATACGATCTTCACTACAACAAAAAGTGATTCATTTTTATTATTTGTCAACTAAATTATTAAATACACTGAAAAAAAATTATTCTTGCTCAGGATTTTTGTCTTGTTTTCCAGTACAAAAACAATCTTAAATCAAGATACATTTGCTGGAGAAACAAAATGACATTTTAAGAAATTAAGTCTTGTTGTTTAATGAAACATGTATCAGAATGCTTAAAACAAGAAGAAATATCTGCCAATGGGGTCAGAAAAATAAACTAGTTTTCCATTTGAATTAAGTTTATTTTTCTGACCCCACTGGCAGATATTTCTTCTTGTTTTAAGCAAAAACTCACTTCATTTTGATACATTTTTCAATAATATCTTCAGTCATTTTGCTTCTCCAGTAAATGTATCTTGATTTAAGAATCTTTAAGATATTTGTGCTGGAAAACAAGACAGAAATACTGAGGAAGAACATAATTTTTTAGTAGTGTAATATTTGATAATTCTATCTAGTTATAGAATTAATTTAAAGTGGTCTGAATGCAGACCTAAATATCATTGTGTGTCCAGAAAAAAGATTTATGGTTTGTAAAATTACATTTTCAGGATGCTAAAAATGACTGGTTTGCTTTTCTATGTATTCATTGGTTCTTTTTTGGTTGTGGAAAGCACATGTATTGTTAGTTGTGTGATCAACAGCCACATACTGGCGTCGCAGAAGACCGCAAACCCGAGCGATTGTGCCGAGAGAACCGGCGCTGATGTGCTGAACTCCAGCGTAATGACAGAGCAAAGACACGCAGTGTAAACACAGCCAGCTCGAGCTCTTCATTTAGCTCTGCAGGGCCGCAAATTACGGGTTCCTCTCGGACGCTGAAACTGACGTTTATGTTGCTGGCGAGCGCTTGAGGTCGACCTGTGTTTGTTTGTTGACAGATATGTATTGTTAGTGTTCTTTCCACACCCGTGAATCAGGAACCACATGCTATTATGATGCTGCATGTCACTTTGTTTGTTTGTGCAGTGATGGTTTCTTTGCATACTGTTAATTCACCTTTCAATTCATAAATACGTTTATTTATATATCTCGCCACTGCGAGTTGAGGTTTAAAAGATTATTTGACTGGGCTGACACTATCAGATGAGAGCTGAATTGATCTGAATAATGACAATATTGTCTTTTTAGAGCTGCTTTACAGCAGAATTTGATGAAGTTTGATGAAGTTTGCATCACTGATTCTGTTATTTTCCTGTTTATTTTAGAGAAGCTGCTTTGAAACAAGCGCTTAAGAAAAAAATCTGACACTTTTATCGAATATATAGAATCTCACGCAGCCAAAATGAAGATTGTCAGTAACGGTGTTCAGCCTTACATTGTTCAAACCGGAGTCGACACTGATGGAGAGACTCAGGAAGAAGTTACAACTTTTAGACGTTTCTGAATGGTTAGTGGATAAATTTATGTAGTTGCTGTGGAGTTGATTCAACTCATCCACTAGCATGTGCCGTCATGTTAATCTTTTGTGCAAATCCAGTGTTGAATTGACCCTCGTTTGTGAAACAGTCCAGTGTAAAATTACGGCATGATAACAACACTCTACTACAACAACTCTTCCTCTTCTCTAAAGCAGCCCAACATGGCCCCGCCCCCTTTGTTGTGTGTTCTCGGGGGCGGGGTTTATGTAAATTTTAGGGTTAGTGATGTCACCAACCTGGGAAGAAGCTCGTTGTAGTCCCTACCAGCCATTTGTTGTAGTTCTTAAACAGCTAATTCTGTAAAAGAAAATATCTCTCTTTGCATTGAACTTTGAGCGTCGTAACTTTGCAGATGTTGTTTATGCTCAAACAGCAACATTACACACTAACTAAAATTAAAAATCATAATCAACCACTACTTTAAATTCATGTTCCTCGTAATCTTGCAGCATCTCTTCTCTTCTCTGATGATGAGGGCGGGGCAACCTGTCACTCACATGAGATCCACCGATAGCAAACCACAACCATCCAATCAATTCCCCACAGACAAAATCAAGCCCCGCCCTACATTTGTTCTTGTTCCAGAAGCGTTTCACTCGCATATACGGCACAATAGAGAAGAAAAGACTAGCGCAACACTCCTTTCATGCCGACTTTAAGTGATTTAATCGATTTCCTCAAACAAAAATGACTTAATTTGTTGGCTTCTGCAGTGTTTTACACACACAACATTTAACTGAGATGAAATTTGTCTGATGATTCTGAAGTATTCCAGTGGGAAAAAGTGTGCTGACTTCAGCAGGACCCGTCAGGAATAAGACAAACGCTAGAGGGAGAAATGGAGCGGCGGCGTGAGGAAAACATGTCCTGCTTCTCCTCCTGCAGAAGCTCTAGGGTTTCCTGGGGAATTACCAGTTCGACCCTTGACCTTCAAACTGCTTAACTGTAGGCTGCTTGTTTTTTTTTTCCTCCTAACAATCTTGAATTCCTGAGGAGACTCCCCCTCGTTTTCCTCCTCCACCTCTCCCTCGCTCCGTCCCGCCCTCCATGTGGAAGTGCCGAGCTGAACAATGCCTCATTCTCCAGCCGTACGGCTCCATCCCGACCTGCGGCTTGGCAGAAGCAGAGGCCTCCGATTACAACCACACGAGCTTCCCTCTAATCAACACGAGCGGTGAGAGGGAGGAGAATGTCAGGATTAAAGGAATAGATCATCCAAATGAAATTAAAATTCTAACAGGGAATGTTCTCTCAAAGTTATGAACAAACGTTCTTCCAGTAACATTAATAGAACGTTCATTCAGTGTTATCTGGTCTTTAATAATGTTCTCTAAACTTTAGCACAAAAACATTATTTATACATTCCGTTACGTTCATGGAACTTTTTTTGTAGTTGGATGTTCGTCTAACGTTTTTTAAATGTAACTACTTGTTTCGGAATGTTCAGAGAACATTCAAAAGTAACGTTACCATAACATTTGAAGAATGATGAAATGGAATGTTCCCGTAACGTTCATATAACCAAGAAACCGCTGAAACGCTGCGTGTTTATCTTCATTTTTACAAACTGCTTTCCTCTGCTGGCGTGGAGCTGAACACCCGTGCGCAGTGCATTATGGGAGAACTGATATCATTCAGTCAGTTGTGGTTTTGGTACCAAATGATGATTTAATGTGTGAAATGTTTCATAGCCTGATGGGCTGTTTAGATCAGATCCGTCCTAAAAACCACAGCGCTGCATTACGGACCTTGAATTTGTCGGTCTGAACGATCATGTTTAATGTGAGCGGATTTCTGAACTCACTGAGAGAACTTTGGAGACGTTAACAGGCCAAATACCTCTAAACACATAAATCCCAGAAACACCTTTAGAAGTAATTCCACAACATTCGCCGAATGTGATGTATTTATGTCATCTCTGTCTCACCGAGGAGCAGTTTTTGTGTGACGTTAGAAGGATAGTGGAGCAGAACGATCGGAAAACATCCAGCGCCCGGGGCATCTTACCCCGCGCCGCACGCGCAACAGAGCGATCGTGACGTTCTGCCAGTGTTCATAAACGCTCCAGACCTGCTTTCAATTTACATTCGTTTCTTCTGTTGTTACGATGACTGAAGTTACTGAGACAGGAGACTGGAGGAAGAGATGCGTTTCACATAAACAAACACACACACACACTTGCTCGCTCACACACACTCACTCTCTCTCACGCACACACACTCATACACACTCACAAAAACACTTGCTCACTCACACACACTCACTGTGCTGCACGGATCACGATGAATCTCACACAACCTGTCAAAAGCTCAAGGATTTGTGTTGTGCATAAAGAAGCCTATTTTCAAGATGATTAAGAATGTAAAACATCTGAATGGTGGCGAAATAGTTGTTTGTGCAAAATATTCCTTTTGATTTTGGGATGAAATATGACAAATGGCATTTCTATGTGAGATGTGTGTGTGCGTCAGTAGATCATCGAGTGTTTTACTGAACTGCAGCTGTTTGTGGCAGATGCGCGTTTGACTGAAGTTCACGTCTCGTCATCATTGCACATGTGTGTGAACTCTTCCATGGGCTCCCGCAGGGAAAATATCAGTCTGTAATCCATCATAACCCTGAGATGAGCAGGAATTGGCGTTGAGATGGTGTGTGTGTGTGTGTGTGTGTGTGTGCATGCATGTGTGTGATTATTAGATGGATGGTGGAGTGGTAAAGTGTGCAAGTGCAGCGTTTGAGCTCCAGACGTGAATGATTCTGTGAATGATATATATATATTTGGAGGCTTTTAAAGTGTGTTTTTATATTTGTCTTTCACACCAGTTAAGCAGCTCTCATTGAAATGAATGTGAATGTTAACGGATGGAGACTCCAGGTTTTATAGACTCAAACAGCAGTCACATTTCCCTCTGATAACGATAGTAATATGATCTAATAATTATCTATCATTTTGGCTGGTGAGCTTTAAATATATTGGATTTGAGAGTGTACTGAAGACAAGATTAATGAGTGTGTTATTTGGCAGAAGAATACTTCTCAGTTATATAATTATAGAAACCACACTGAAGGAATGTGCAGGACATTTACAAAGGCAGAAATGTGAAACTTCATCGATGAAATTGTGTCTGATTCTTTTTACTCTCTGGCTGCGTTCGTGTATTTTTCCTGCTGAGGATCAGCAGTGAAGCAGACGCGTCTGTGACTCTTCACTTTAATGTGTTGAATATGTTTTAATGTGTTTGATGTTCTGCATATAACGGACTTTGTCTTCAGTAAATGTCCAGATTTGTGGTGAAGGTTTTCTTGACCAGCCAAATTATCTTCCCTGTCTTCTTTTAAGTTCTTCTTTACTCACATTTGAATGTTCAAATGCTGGAATGAATTAAAAGCAACAGTTCTATTGAACATTAGCAGCCAAAATGCGAGAAGATGATATTTTCTCCATTTTGGCTCTTTTGCTCGCAACTGGTTTATATATTCAAAGGGTTTTCTCTTAAAGTTATGAACAAACGTTCCTCCAGTAACGTTAATAGAACGTTCATTCAGAGTTATCTGGTCTTTAATAATGTTCTCAAAATGTTTGCACAAAATGTTTGTTTTAGCTGGACGTTCATGTAACATTTTTTAAATGTTGCTACTTGTTTCGGAATGTTCAGAAAACATTCAAAAGTAACGTTTCCATCGTGTTTGAAGAAAGATAAAATAGAATGTTCGCATAACCAAGAAAAAACAGCTTTAAAACATTTAAAAAACTGGACGTTTGACTGTTTTCATAACTTAATGGTGACATTTGCAAAACTTAAGTGAGTTGTTTTCAGAACGGGTTAATCGCTGTAAGTGTGTGATGCCCGAATAACCCAGAACACGGACCCGACTGAGAGAGTTATAGTCCAATTAATATATTACCCAGATTCTGGGCCACCGGCGTCGTGTTCAGGCCAGTTTTACAGTCTCATTGGCAATCGAGAGAAGCAAACGGCCAATTAAGATCCGGCGTTTGGCGCTGAGAGAAAACTTTACACAATGCAGCGATATAAAGATAATGAGCCTGTAATCACACGGCCATGAAGGAATACAGATGTTTTTCCATGAAAATTACGCCACTTACATAATTCAGAATCAAGTTTTAGTTCTCTGGTCCGTTCTTATTTTAAGGCACGACATGTTTTTTCATGCATTGGATAATTTTGAGAGTTTGGTCCATTTTGCTTCCATAACAGTCTTCTTTTAGACTAGTGAAAAGAAAATGTCCAAAATAAACATTTAAGAGTTTATTTTATTGCACTTTATCTATTTACATCTGTAGATCTCAATTGCAATACGAGTTTTACAAGTTTTAATGAGTTTTTTCCTCCACTTCAGCAGCGCTTACACACACCAACAGGTTTATTCACATCTATACTCTGAAGGTTTTTACTGAGGGGTTTGTTCATATATCATTCACACTGATTTATAGAACATTTTATTCCTTAAAATATGGTGAAAATTATTTTTTGGCTGTTGACAGTATTTTCTGATTTAGTGATAAAAAGAGAAATCCAAAATCCTTTAATTTAAACTTATTAATTCTATTTTTTTATTTTATTAAATTATTTTTGTTTAAAACGCTAATGTTGTTTGCATGTGATAACAATCACTTATGTAAACAGCTATATCTAAAATAATATATAAAATATAATATATATATATATATATAAATGTGTGTGTGTGTATATATATATATATATATATATATTTATACATTACATTTAACATTTTAATATATTTTAATTTATGTATATATACTGTGTATAAAGTAAAACTATATTATTTATTATTATATTATTTCAATATCATTTTACATTTTAATATCATTTATCATTTAGGACATTGAGTGTGTGTGTGTGTGTCTGTGTGTGTGTGTGTGTGTGTGTGTGTGTTTGTGAGAAAGTGTGTGTGTGTGTTTGTGAGAAAGTGTGTGTGTGTGCGTGTTTGTGTTTAAGTGTGTGTGTGTTTAAGTGTTTGTGTGTGTGAGTGTGTGTGTGTGTGTGTGTGAGTGTTTGTGTTTAAGTGTTTGAGTGTGTGTTTGTGCGTGTGTGTGTGTGAGTATGAGTGTGTGTGTGTGTGTGTGTGTGTGTGTGCACGCATGACATTAATCATAAAAATTAGGCACTATTTGACCTCTGAACTTTCGCAGTGTTTTATAAATGCAGAGGAGAAATAAACACGTTCTCAAAGTGAGATTTTCTTCAGGTCGGTTAGTAGTTTGTGGTTTCGAGAGTGTCTGTTCTCAGCTCAGGACAACAGAAGGTTTTTTCCACGAGCTGTGGAGAGCGTGCGCTCAGGGAGTCGTAACGATCGGACGTCTGACCCGCTTGATTTAGCATTGCTCCAGCTGCTAGAAAAACAGTGCAGCTACTAAACGGCGAACGTCTACAGCGCAGACACGACTCTCCGCCTCTCTGGCTGCGACTTCTGTTTGATTTGGATTCAAGTCTGGAGGTGCTAAAACATTTTTCACATCTGAACTGTTAAGCCAGTGTCAGGCTAAACGACACTGATCTGCTAGTAAATTTGCTTTGGTAATGGTGTTTTCCAGGCCGTTTCATGAGTCGGTCGTAAGAGCTCGTAGAACATGATCCGGGTGTCTGCTGCAGGTCACTGCTTTAAAACCTCCACAACACACTGAACACTGATCCGCCTCTGACAAACAGACTGCAGGAAAATCTCTGGACGGCACCATTTATCAAAATAAAAGCTACAAGATGGATTAGTGTGATTATCATATCACAAAGACTGCCTGCTTCAGAGTGAACATTACAGAAGATATTCAAGTATTGTCATTTTACAGTCGTACTATAGTTATTATAGTTATAATTATTTTATTTTACAGTAAAATATTACACCAGTTAAATTTCTTTTTTTAATATTTTTATTAAAATATTATTATAATTATTATTATTATTATTAATGATAGTGATGATAATAATAGTTATTATTATTGATTATTAATTAGTATTATATTTTTAATTTTGCAGTGAAATATTATGATAGTTATATTTCTTATTTTAATATTGTTATTGAAATATTTATATTTTATTATTGGCAATACATATTTTTATTAATATTTGTATTATTAGATTTTTATTTTATAGTGAAATATTACAATGGTTATATTTCTTATTTTAATAGTTGTGTTAAATTATTAGTATTATTAATAATAATAATAACAATAATAATAATTATTAATGTTCTATATTTTTATTTTACTGTGAAATATTACAATAGTTAAATTTCTTTATTTTATTTTAAAATAATAATAATAATAATAATTATAATAATTATAATAATTATTACTATATTTTTTATTTTACAGATGGATATTATGATAGTTATATTTCTTATTTTAATATTTGTTTTTAAAATGTATACTTTATTATTAAGAATAATAATACTTATTATAATATTTTTATTTTACAGTGAAGTATTATGATAGTTATATTTCTTGTTTTCATATCTTTATTACATAATTATTAACAATATTATGAGTAGTAGTAGTAATTAATAATAATAATAATAATAATTATTATTATTAATAATTATTACATATATTTATTTTATAGTGAAATCACAATAGTTAAATATATTTTATTATTAACAATCATACTACTTTACTATTTTTATTATCGTTAATAATTATTACTATTAATATTATTTATTTTTACAATGAAATATATATCTTATTAACATATTTATATTTTAATAATAACAATAATAATATTTATTATATATTTTTATTTAACAGTTAAATATTGCAATAGTAATATACATATATATATATATATATATATATATATAATTTAAATATTTAAATGTTTTTAAATTGTAATATTGATTTTAAAATCAGAAATATTTTAGCCAAATTGTGCAGCCCTACAAACAAGCACAGCAAAGCTGGAGCTATAAAAAATGTTATCATAAAAATCGTAATCATATTTTCCCCCAGATGGTTGAGTCGTAACTCACTGTATCTTCTGTTCTGACACAGAAACTCGAGTCCAGCTTCGCTTTCCCAACACGATGATTTGAGACAAACATAAATGTAAAAGTTACTTGCGTCTGTCTCGTTTTATTCACACCATGAAGAGGTTAATGTTCAACCGCGTTCTGTTTGTCTCTGCTCGCCATCTAATAAAAACAGAAGAGAGTTTCTGGATTCAGCAGCAGCTGTAAACTCTGCGTCCAGCTGGCAGCCGCCGCGGCGTTTATGAGGCCGGCCTGCGCTCAGGGTCTGAAGAGCTGAGACCGGCTCCAATGAAGATTCACAGCGAAATCGAATCGATCTGTCCTGCGGTGGGCCGTTAGATGGGCACAGGTTTCTGTAGGTGATTACTCTAAATTAAAATGCAAAATAAAAATCACAACATTCACGAAACATTTTCTTTGTTGCAGTCAGTGTAGAGTGATTCCTGAACAAATGACTCTTTTGAGCTGGTTCTGATGAATCAGTACGAATGAATCAGTCAGAGTGACTCGTGATTAATCTGAATCACTAATTAACACTGATGTCGTGTCTGATTTGGATTGGAGTTTGAAGAAGTGTGTTTGTTGTTTGGGCTTCAGTTTAGTTTATGACGGGTAGTTAAAGATAAACATTACAAGTTTTCTGGCAGTCTGAGGTATTTTATAAAAAAATAATAAAATAATTTTACACTAGTAGTTGAATGAAATGTATGATGCTGACGTCGATATTTTAGAGAGAAAAGTGTCGCTGATCGCCGATATAAAGCTGAGTGAAGCCTATATGAGATCATTTTAATTTAATTTAATTCTAGTAATATGCAAGCTAATAAGCAACTTGTTAAAAGACCCTAAAATAAAGTGTTAACATTTTTATTTTACATAATATTTCATAAAAGAATCAGAATTTGATAATGAATCAATTTAAAAAAATATATATATTTTGCACTTGATTAAAAATAAATCAGATTTATACTTGATTCTGTAATTCAGAGTGAAGCTTCCTGTGTTTTTCTGCCAAAATAAAAGCTCAGTAGTTTAACATTTAATAATGAAGATATTAAGACAGCCATAAGTATTATAATTACAGCTGTACTGTAAAATAAAATAATAACTATTATTATTGTATTTTTTATCATATAGTGAAATATTACAATAGTTATATTTCTTATTTTAATATTTTTATTGAAATATTTTTATTTTACTTTATTATTAATAATTATAATAATATGATAGTAATATTAATAATATAATCATAATAATATGATAATCATTAATCATAATTATGAAATGATTAATACTCCTACTAATAATAATAATTATTATTGAGTATTATAATTATTATTATATTTTTTACAGTGAAATATTACAGCAGTTTTAAATTTTATTTTAATATTTTTGTTGAAATATTTTTTTATTTTATTGTATTATCATGATTAATAATTAATATTATTATTAGTGATTATTATATTAATATTATATTTTTTTTACAGTGAAATATTATAATAGTTATATTTCTTAATTTAATATTTTTATTTTATTATTATTGTAATAATAAAAATTATATTTTTATTTTACTGTGAAATATTACAATAGTAGTATTTAAGATATTAATATATTTATACTAATATTAAAATATTAAATATATTTAATATTTATTATTTTATTAAAATATTTATTATTATTATTATTATTATTATTATTTATAGTAATTGATTTTTGTTATATTTTTCTCAATTCAAAAAGTTGATGAAAAACACAAATAAATAAAGTTAACACTCTAATCAACTCTATAAAAACTCTCATATTTCTCGTGTTTTTTCATAGAACCAGTTATTGGGCAGGTCACGTAAATTTAAACGGGTTCAATTAAAATTTGAAATAATCAAAAAAGCATAAAGAGTTGTTAATAAAACCGTTCGTGAATTTGTTTATCCGGCTGCTGTAATATTTTCCGACTGTGACTGTGAGTGTTTCCATCTAGTGGACGAAACAATTAGTGCAAGTCTAGAGATTTCGCTAAGACTTTTACACCTTCATGTAAAATGCATTACGAAGGGATTCATTATGTACATTATAATGCATAATATCTTTTCATAAACAATTGTAACCAAAGTTAAAATGCATTATAATATCTGCATATTCCTTGTCACATCTGGTTGTTTGTCGTGTGTTTTAATGCAATAGTACACTTTCTAAAGGTGAGTTCAGTTAATAGATGAGTATTATAACTGCGGTTACAATTATTGATGAGATCATACAATGCATTATAAGGTGCATTACAGGGCATATTTAATGCGTTAAATTACTTTTATGATGCATTATACATTAAGTCTTTAAGTAAAGTGTTTCTGAAATTTCACTCCAGCTGATCTTTCTTCATATCTAGAGTTTGCTGCGTGTAGCAGGAAGGCCGAACACCCGGTTGTAAGATTCATCATTCTCAGACTCTTCCAGGAAGAATCACACAAACAATCTGTAATGTTTCATTCTCTTAGAAACACAGTGTTGTGGACTGGAAACGCTCTGCTGGTGTTGGAAGCAGAAGGCAGACGAGGCGGGTTCGTACGGCACTGATCCGCGTCCCAGAAATCTCCCGGTTTCATCTGCAGCGTTCAGAGGCGCAGAAGTGCTCGCTGAGATCTGATCTGCATATGTATTGTGTTTGGAAGAGGCACAATCAAACCCGCTCAAAGACACTGAGGCTGAGGTTTGCACTTGGCAGCGTTTTTGATCAAACATCTGGGAAGCAAATGATTCTTTATGGATGAGTGTTATTTTGTGCCATCGGTGGAGAGATTTCAGAAAGTCAAATGAAAGATTAACTCCGGTGGAAAGACGAGCAACCCGGCGCTCATAAAAGCGTCATACGGCAGAACTGATCAAATGGAGCGTATGTTAAAAGGATCCGCAGGGAAGCGCCTGCAAATGCGGGATTTTCAGGGTAAAGGGATTAACACTGGAATCAATCAGTTCAGAATGGACGCAGATTCAGAAACGTTCAGTGCTAAACACTAGAGGAAGATTCAACTACTGTTTTACACTTTCTCAAGAAGATGCGACTGGTGTTTAAGTGTGCAAAACACAATAGCTGAGGCAGAAAAATAATCTCGTTTTCCCTTTTGAATTGATTATTTTCTGACTCCATTAGCAGAAATTTGTTCTTGTTTTAAGCACAAACTCACTTCATTTTGATGCATTATTTCAATAAACAAGACTTCATATCTTCAGTCATTTTTCTTCTCCAGTAAATGTATCTTGATTTATGAATGTTTAGATATTTGTACTGAAAAACAAGACAGAAATACTGAGGAAGAACATCATTTTTGTAGTGCAAAACTTCCAACTTTTAGAATTGATTGATCCAAACAAACAGTTTTACGTTCCCAGCATGCATTGCAGCTTGAAAAAATGATGTGTCTATCTATTGTTAAAAAAATTACAATTGCTTTACCTTTTACTGCCTTCATTTATGCTGTTATCACTAGGCGTGTTTCCATCCAGCTATTTTTATGCGCATTTTGGGATATTGCATAAAAAAAAAAAAACTGAATGGAAATGCCAAAATGCGCTTACATTTTAAAAATGTGCATAAAAAACTAAAGTATTTTTTTTTTTCATCCAATAAGCAGACCTGCATAAACTATGATGGAAACACATTTACTAAATAAATGTGCAACAAAAAGCTCTTTGCCTCACTAGAAGCTGTGATTGGATAACTGGACTAACCAGCGGACCAATCGCATCGCAGCATCTCGAATGTTGGTTTGGTAGTCTGTCATCAGAATGATTTGGTTTAATTCCCTCCAGAAGCGTCTCACACGATTGTGTTCCCAAACACCAGCATCCGAACGCAAGAGAACATGACAGCGTTTATTGTGCTTCGTTTGAGACAAACTCATTTATGATGGAGGAAAAAGGAGCCCGATTGCAGCAACTTACATTTTTATTACTGATATTTTGCGCCAATTTTCCAGGAAGTGATGTCATTCTGCAGGGAAGGATCAGCCAGAAATTGACCACAAAATCAGACTTTAAAGAAGAGCCAAACTGTGTATGTCCATGTTCTGTCTTTACATGAGAAAATGAGAAACAAACGAATCGGATCATCCGTTCAAGAAGCTTTTCATGCTTCTGTTGTTTCTGTCCAGTTATGCGGCCTACTACCTTTAATAAGCCATTGAAATCACTATTGAAGTTTGGTATTTTAAATTCATGTCTGTTCATGAAAGTGGACTAATATTAGCAGATTTAAAAGTCTTTTTCTTTCTGGAAAATTGACTCAAAGCATTGATGACATTTATCTTGCATTGCTGCAAACCACTGCTGTTATTGCTGCTTCTGCTGTTTTTGCTGCTGCTGCTGCTGCTGTTTTTGCTGCTGCTGCTGTTATTACTGCTGCTGTTTTTGCTGCTGTTGGTGTTATTGCTGCTGCTGCTGTTGGTTATTGCTTCTGCTGTTATTACTGCTGCTGCTGTTTAGGGCTGTTGCTGTTGGTTATTGCTGCTGCTGTTGGTGTTATTGCTGCTACTGCTGTTGGTTATTGCTGCTGCTGCTGTTATTGCTGCTGCTGTTGGTTATTGCTGCTGCTGTTTTGGCTGCTGTTGGTGTTATTGATGCTGCTGCTGCTGTTGATTATTGCTGCTGCTGTTGTAATTGCTTCTGTTTTTGCTGCTGCTGCTGCTTTCTACTGCTGCTGTTTTTGCTGCTTTTGCTGTTGGTTATTGCTGCTGTTGCTGTTGGTTATTGCTGCTGCTGTTATTGCTGCTGCTGTTGGTTATTGCTGCTGTTTTTGCTGCTGCTGCTGCCGTTTTTGCTGCTGTTGGTGTTATTGCTGCTGCTGCTGATGTTGTTATTGCTGCTGCTGTTGTAATTGCTGCTGTTGTAATTGCTGCTGTTTTTGCTGCTGCTGCTGCTGCTGCTGTTTTCTACTGCTGCTGTTTTTGCTGCTTTTGCTGTTGGTTATGGCTGCTGCTGCTGTTTTTGCTGCTGCTGTTATTACTGCTGCTGTTTTTGCTGCTGTTGGTGTTATTGCTGCTGCTGCTGTTGGTTATTGCTGCTGTTGTAATTGCTGCTGTTTTTGCTGCTGCTGTTGGTTATTGCTGCTGCTGCTGCTGTTTTCTGCTGCTGCTGTTTTTGCTGCTGCTGTTGGTTATGGCTGCTGCTGCTGTTTTTGCTGCTGCTGTTATTACTGCTGTTTTTCTGCTGTTGGTGTTATTGCTGCTGCTGCTGTTGGTTTTGACTGCTGCTGCTGTTGTAATTGCTGCTGCTGCTGTTTTTGCTGCTTTTGCTGTTGATTATTGCTGCTCCTGTTATTATTGCTGCTGTTTTTGCTGCTGCTGCTGTTTTTGCTGCTGTTGCAGAGCAAGTACGAGACTTGCTACTGCCAATACATACACAACACGTTGCTGTGAGCAAGTAAAACATGCTGCTGCTGTACAATATAGCATACATGAATTAACTGTAGCAGATCTATACAGGTGGAGCTGGGGAAGGTGGAGGGTTTCTGAAAGCGCACTGCAACTGCTACAGCAAATGCTGTATTTGAAGGTTTAGCAGCGAGCTCATTGGCTAATGATACAGCGCCAACCAATCAGTTGTGCCCTATAGAGAATGATGTGATTGTAAGCAGACTGAGTTAAGGACCTATCAGCCTGCGCCATCTAGAGTTTCATGACAGAACTTTGTATTTGTTTTATTTCACTCATTGTGCACAGCTAGTTTTGACTGTTGTGAAACAAGTTGTGTTCATTTTGATTGGGGAACAGTATGCAATATGTCTCACACCAACTTCCTGTTTTAGTAGAAAGTATCTTAATGCAGGGAAGAAAACTGTGCTTGTCAAGTCATTTCATAGGTTTTTAAAGTATTATGTGACAGATCAAAATTTATTATGCAACAACAAATGTTGTAAAAAACAGTATGTTGCACTCATTACACTGCATGTTTAATCCGGTTTGTCGCTTAAAAACATATTTTGCAGTAAGATTGTGATAGAAATGTGACGTGTCACGCAGTGTGCTTTATACTGCACATTTTGACAAATGTAGGAGGTCATCCAGATATTCTTGCATGCTGTATATTCGAGTCATTTTTATATGGTATTTTTCACAATGCATGCTTTGCAGATATAGTATGTAGTATGCATGCTAGTATGCCTGTGTGTCTAATCTTTCATTTGTCTAAAAATCACAGCAGCTGAACATCACCGAGAAAGTCAAAAGATCCATCGGAAGACAAAACACAGAATTCTTCATGTCCAGTGTGAGTCTCAATGTAATTATTAGCAGCGTAACCTGATACACACAAGGACATGAAACGAGACGCTTCCGCTCCACATGCGCACTAATTCAGATGATAGACACACTAAATCCTGCTGCGTCCTGTTGACTCACTGTAAGTCAGTATAAATGGATTGTGTGTATTTGAACTTTAGATATCTTATCTTCAGAACGGACACCACAATAGAATAATACATCAGGAAACGGGGACGTGTGGCAAACCGTGAATTCCCGCAGAAATATATCCCTCAAAATTACTGTAATGAGCAGTCATGTGATCAGCTTCTTTGAGCCGCTAAATACTGCGTCGCCTTCTGAACGTGGCTGAAAAGTCTGTTAGCAACTGGCAATTTTGTGGGCCTTAAAACCAACTAATTCCACACAAAGCTCGTTTAGTGCCAGATGGCTCTCAGATTAGAGCTGGTTGAGAAAATAGTTTCATACAATTATACTGTAACTTCCGGGTAATGAATCAAACCTGGTTAGTTATGTGACAGCGTACGTTTTGTATCATATTAACTGCGTACTGTACTGACAGCTGCAGTCGGCAAGTGGCGTTATGATTAATTAGTTGGTTTTCAACCTGCAGTTTAAAGGTTATTTGAATCTGTTAAAATAGTTTCTGCGCTTTTTAATGGGGGGGAAATGGATTTCACTGATTTTCTTGCTGGGAACAAGGTTTGATTTATACCCCATTCAACTTCCCTCTGATGTTTCCATTTTATAAACTAGATAAACTGTGAACGACGGATCATCAGAGATACACTGAAATATAAAGGTTCTTTACTGGCATTGATGGTTCCTTTAACATCCATGAAATCTTTCCATCACACAAAAGCTTCTTCATAGCAGAAAAAGGTTCTATTAAAATGTTCTTCACACTAAGAAAAAAAGGGATCTTTTAGGAACTGATCACTGAAAGGTTCTTTGGGAAACCAAAAATGGTTCTTTACAGCATTGCTGTGAAAAACCCCTTTTGAAATCTTTATTTTTAAAAATGAACAAAAATTTTAGAGCCCCTTTTCCTGTAGAACTACATGCTCATTGATCACTGTCAGCGCTTTATACCTTTAGAGACTGGAATGTTAGGATGGAACAACTCTACACAAAACCAAGTTAAATAAATGCTGCGATTATTTTGGCCCAGTGATTTCAGCCGGCATCCGGTCAGTTGCTTTAAATGAGCGTTTCTTGAATAGAGTTTCTATTATGGATAATTTTATATACAGACTAATCTCTCTCATTTACACTTAGTAGGATTTTTTTTATTGCCGAGTTCAGATTTTATACCAAACCAAGTCAGCTCTTTATACATACAATACAGATTGTTTCAAAGCAGCTTCACAGTAATAAACAGGAAAATACTGCAAAATTCATCAATTTTAAAACAAATTAAATTTCAGCTATAAAGCAGCTCTACGGAAGATAATAGTGTTGATATTCCAGCTATAACATGGAACGTTCTCAGAATGTTGTGGCAAGGTTCTCTCAAAGTTATGAACAAACGTTCTTTCAGAATGTGCCTTCAAAGTTATCTAGTCTTTAATAATGTTCTCAAAATGTTATTTATGAATGTTTTTCACCTGAAAAGTTTAGTTGGACATTTTTTAAATGTTACTATTTGGTTCAGAACGTTCAGAGAACATTCAAAAGTAACATTCCCAGAATGTTTGAAGAATGATAAAACAAAATGTTCCCTTAACACTCACATAACCAATAAATTTTTTTTAAAACATTTAAAAAATGGACATTTTGAACGTTAAGAGAACATTCAGAAATAACGTTTTCATAACTTAATGAGAACAATAGCAAAGCGTTCTTCGAACATATTTTTGTTAGCTGGGATTATTAAGCTCATATTAGTTAATTAAGTTGCAAAATTCACCAATTATGAAAACAAATGAAGCTTCAGCTAAGAAGTATCTCTACTGTAGACAATAGTGTCTTTATTCAGATCAATACAGTTCAGTTTTGTTCTCATCCAGTGTCAGTGCAGCTGTATAATATTTCTGAATGTTAATTGCCTTTTAAGCCATGTGACCCAATTACCAGGGTTATTCTAATTACATGCATTAAAATAAGAACTATAATAACCCTGGACATAATCTGGACGGAGTTCAAGAGCTCAGAGTTTAATGTGTGAAGTGTTTCATTCATCACATCTCAAACGCTGTTTCATGCACTGGATTGGCTCTTTGTCACCGTTCACACTTTGAGTGAAGAGCGATAACTGCTCGAGGTATTGAAGTTGGATGAAGTTTGCGTTCTCTTTTCTCAGTGACGTGTCTGATTGATTTTCTGTGCTGCAACAGAATTTCTTTTAATTGAGACTGCGTATCGTATCATATCGTTTGCACTCCAGGTTTTGCAGCTGTTGTCCTTGATTAAGAAATGTATCATCTCTCATCTAAACTACTGAAATGTTCTTGAGCTCTCTGTACTTCTCTCACAACCTCTTTGACTTTATCATATCAGTGATTTATTCTGATAGCTTTTCATTTGAAAGACGAGACAAACTGGGAGCTGATCGCTCTCAGTTATTTTAAATTTACATATATGGAAATATAAAACACCCAAATGAAGAACTTCCAGTAAGAGTATCAAGCTGTAAAAGCTCAGATTTTTTCATGAGAAATGTTCATATTGAGATCTCTGACTTTTGATCGCAGATTTTGCCAATTCTGAGCAGAGTTTGACGTGTTTCTGAACCTCTAAATGTGAGATTACTGGGGTCTTTTTCTCAGGAGAAACATCTGAGAAAGTCTCAATTTAGTCTCCTTATTGTCTTGTATGTGTGTGTTTATGTTTTCCTTCCTACTGACTGTGCAGATGTAGTTCTTTCACTGGCATCTTCCAGTTGGAGAAAACCTCAAATTATACTATGAGATTGTTTTACCCAAAGATTGAAATATAAAGTTGCAGCCACATAATGACAGATTTATGAATCAATTCTATGATATAGAGATGGACCTACTTTGATTTACAAAGCTCTGGAACAAAACACAACAGAAAGACTCCAGAAAGAGCAATTTGTCATGTGATTTCACTGCTAGCCACAGAATGTAAAGATGCAGCGTTTCGGCTCGGATGCACAGCAGATACTGTTACCCTCCATGTTTCCTTAGTTAGATAATATCTTAACACGTGATGCAGTATTTACATCGGACTCGTAAATGTCCGGTATATTTACTGCCCTTTTATTCCCAGCGACAGAGAGTCATTCCATATCCAAGATAAATGCGTTTTCCTCCAATTAGAAAGCTCTGAGTTGAGTTTTATGATGTCGTGTGCGAGCCGCGGGGATTCATAACTCGTGTCGGTGGGAACCGTAAACTACTGCAGACACACATGCAGAATGAAACTGATGCTGACATCAGATAAGAGCTCGAGCAGGACAACAGAGAGACCACCTGTGAGAGATGCATTACAGCAAAATAAAGCACCCAGCTCACAGGGAACGTTCTGGCAAGGTTCTCTCAACGTTATGTCCAGTAACATTAATAGAAAGTTTGTTCAAAATCTGGTCTTTAATAATGTTCACAAAAACGCTATTCATAGAACTTTTTATCTGTTTCAGAGCTTAAAATGTCCTCATTATAAACAAAGCATTTATTTAATCAAGCTCCAAAAACAGCTCAATTGGATATTGTGGGATCTGTGATGTCACACAGGCAAATACATTTGCATATGACAGCCTCTAGAGCAAGACATCGACGAATAGTTATACATCACCACACAATAGGCCCCGCCCACTGGCATACTGTTGATACTGTTTCCTATGCAATGACGTTAGCCAATCATAACAGCGGCCATTTACTGACAAGCCTTAAAGGAGCCACGCCTTAAAACGGATAATTTCCGACAGATGGTCAGAAAATAATCGTTTTTCTGCATATGTGTTTGTTTTTCTGCATAAGCTTTATTACCATTATAAGTGAACCTCAAGAAACATTAAAATAATACAAAAAAATCCATGTCATGACCCCTTTAACACATTTGATACTGGTAAATTAAACCGTAGATAATGGGAAAATGAAAAAGCAGAGCATCAGAAAACAGAACTGGGGTCAACTGATGCACAGCCGCTTTCAGTGTAGAAACCTTATTGATTATAATTGTAATGATTTACTTATATATTTGATGTATGTTTTTATAATTTTCCCTCTTTTCCAGAAAGCTCAATGCCAAATTTCTTAGGGAAAAACCCTCTTAGAGTCATTAAGTCCCAAATGCTGCGGCTGCTAATGAAAACAAAGAAATGTGGCGTCCCAGTCTAAACACGGCCACTGAGCTCCATTAGCACATAAACAGTTTCACCCTCGAACCTTCTCAGACTTCAGGCAGACAAAACATACAGACTCTCTTATTCCTGGGTTGAAGGTGCTGTATGGCTGGCCTGATGAGTGGAAACGCTCCTTTAAACCTCTTAATTTCTTGGATTTTATCCTCAAGAGTTTCTGCAGCGAAACTAATAATTAAAACATTTAGCATTAAGACATCTCTTTGATAGAAGATGAAACATTGGTTAGCAACTGAACAGATCACAAATTAGCTATCTATATTTGCATTAAGTAATTAAAATCGGCTGTTTGAATTATTTTTTTGTTTTTTGACTGCATTATAAATATTATTGATAATTTTTGCAGTGTTTATACTCAATATAAAGTCAAATGTCTTAAAGGGTTATATCACCCAAAAATAAAATCCCTCACCATGGCAACACTGTTCGAGATATCCTATAATCGTTCTCAATTTAACATCTTCACTGTCTTTGTTTCATGTTGAACGAGTTTGGTGGCAATTGCATGAATCTCCTACAAGGAGTACTTAAAAACTCAGAGCCTGATTATTCAAAAAAATCCACATTCAAACTAAAATATCTGACTTCCTGTTGATTCGGAGCTAATGACTGTAAAATAGAAATTTGTCTGGCTTGATGAGAACAATAAATGTACCGAGTTTGGTGACTGTAGGTAAGACTAACCCCCAACTTTTGTCAAAAGGTGGCGCTATAGATTCCCTCCTTCCCGGCCATTTCTAAGGCTTTGCCCATGTCTACTGGCTGACAACTTTGACGTGTGTGTCGAGTTTCATGCACTTTGAAGCATGCTAAGAGCCTCAAAAACACTCAAGAATATTATAAGTTTGACGTGTTGCCATGGCAACAATATTTAAGCTATCAAGAATCCTTTCACAGGTCTACATCTGCCATGTCTTGACATTATTCTGACGAAGTTTGAAGCGAATTGGGTAAAAATAAGAGGGCGATTTCAAAGCATTTTGAAAGTGACACACTTCCTGTTGCCAGTTGGTGCTGCTATGACTTTGACTCACAATAGTCACATCCATGTGATTGGCCTCATACAATGAACACACAGCTGAAGTTTCATCAAAATCAGTCTGTGTTTGCGGAAGTTATAATACACTTCCTTTTTCCCTTTTTTCGCCATAAATATGTTGCCTCACCACAGCCAAACTGTTTGAGATATCCAAAATCTGTCCGCAATTTAGCATCCTTAATGTCTTGACTTCATGCTGAAAAAGTTTGGTGTGAATTGTATGACTACCTTTGAGCAGTATTAAAAATTGAGAGCTTGTTTCAAAAAATCCACATTCAAACAAAAATAGCTGACTTCCTGTTGGTCGGAGCAAATGACTGTAAATTAGAAAGTTGTCCAGCTTGATGAGAACAATATATATACTGAGTTTTGTGATTGTAGGTAAAAGTAACCCCCAACTTTAGACAAAAGGTGGCGCTATAGAGCCCCTCCTCCATGCCCATTTTTAAGGCTTTTCCCATGTCTTCTGGTTGGCAACTCTGATGTTTGTGTCGAGTTTCATGCAATTTGAAATCAGAAACCCCCATAAAGAATATTAGTTTAATGTGTTGCCATGACAACAGTATTCAAGATATCAAGAATCCTTTCATCATATCCTTTCATTATTCTGATGAAGACTGAAGCAAATCAGGTTAAAATAAGAGGGTGATTTCTAGGGCTGCCCCCTAATAGTTATAAAAGTAATAAAAGTAATAAAAAAAGAAAAGAAAAAAAACTCTACAGGAAGTGGCGAAGCCACACAGTCCGTGAGGGACAGATCGTTAACGGCAAGAAATCCAAACATTCGCCTATATCATTCATCGACCTCAAATATGGCTTGTCACTTGAAACATGTAAGTAGTAGCAACTTTACAAGTCCACTCGCTCTAATGTTAGCCTAGTCCCAGATATGTGCGCTATTATTTGGCGCATATCCAAGTGCTTGTGTGGAGAGCGCGCTTACTGCATAACACGGAGGCACCGGTGCGATCATTACATTTAACTTAAAATACTCATCATTGGTCATAGATAAGAGTAATGCAAAATGTAAAGGGTCTACTTTTATTTCTCTAATAACAGCAAAACGTTGTGCTTTTGTAAAACAATGAAAGCAATCAGGGTGCGTTTTCTGCTCTCGGTCTCAGTGAACTTGAGCGCGTAACAAACATGAACCGAAACTCATCGTAAACTTGCCTCACAAACACGAGAAATATATCTATATAAAGCTTGGAATGTCTACTTTTAAACGAGTCACTTCAAATGGAAAATAAATATTCTCAGATTATGTAATCCATAAATGCGCGTCCACTACTGTGGAGATGACAAGTCAGCATCGTTGACTTAATCTCTGCAGCCGAAAATACAGAAAACATTATCAATAAATTATTGAAATGTTTAGACAGTCTCCTTGCTGTTTTTACGACACATTAATAATTGTTACGTTTGCCGGTGCGCTGAGGCAAGCTTTATGCATGCGTTTGAGCGCTGATTAGGCTATATAGAAGATTAAGGCTCATTATTATGATTTATGGCTTATTAATATAAATGTGCGATCAGTCGACTAATGGCTTAAATGAACGACTACTGGTCGACTAGAAAAATCTTTAGTCGAGGGCAGCAAAGTGATTTCAAAGCATTTTGAAATGTGATCGCCCTCCTACAAAGAACACACAGCTGAAGTTTCATCAAAATCAATGGATGCAGAAGTTATAACACACTTCCTGTTTCCCTTTTCTCACCATAAATTCATTTCAACGCCATGGCCAAACCATTTGAGATATCAGATCCGCTCGCAAATTAGCATCCTCAGTGTCTTGTCTTCATGCTGACCGAGTTTGGTGGTAATCGGGTGAATTACCTAGTAGGAGACAGACAGACAGACAGACAGATAGATAGATAGATAGATAGATAGATAGATAGATAGATTTTTTGGTTTTTAACCACACGCTCAAATGCTGATGAAGAAGAGCGCTCGTGCATTCAGCTCTGTACTTGCACCTCAGAATGATTTTATGACACGAGATTAATGTAAACAGCCCACTGCAAACACCCTTGTAATTCGCTTCAACCTTTTTGAACATTATGAATGATTATTTTATAGAAGGTTCAAGTGGTGTGTGTAAGGAATTGGAAGAGAGCAGAGTACGGCTGTTTCTAAAGCCATTTGCTGTTAAAAACTAAGCTCAGAATCGATTCGAGAGAGAATCGAGATGGATTCAAAAAATCTCAGAATCGATCCAGAATAATTTCTTGATTCGCGATTCATCGATGATTTATTGTCCCAGCCCTAATGAACGGACGGACACTCATTTCTCAGTTTGCATCACCTGTGAATTTTGTAATTCAGTGCAACTTCTGTTCCAGTTCAACTTTCTCTGTGTTGTTGCCAATTCAATTCAGATTCACACTCATCAACTGAAAGGGGAGCAAATTCTTCAATTGTTAATTCTGCTCAATCCTTTAATATTTAAGTACACTACCAGTCAAAAGTTTGGAAACATTACTATTTTTAATGTTGTTGAACGAAGTCTCTTATGCTCATTAAGGCTGCATTTATTTCATAATAAATACAGAAAAAACAATAATATTTTGAAATATTATTACAATTTAAAATGATGGTTTTCTATTTTAATATGCTTTAAAATATAATTTATTCCTGTGATCAAAGCTGAATTTTCAGCATCATTACTCCAGTCTTCAGTGTCACATGATCCTTCAGAAATCATTCTAATATGATGATTTGATACTCAGTTATTATCAATGTTGGAAGCAGTTGTGTTGCTTAATATTTTTTTGGAACCTGTGATACTTTTTCAGGATTCATTGATGAATAAAAGGTTAAAAAGAACAGCATTTATTCAAAATATGAATCTTTTCTAACAATATAAATCTTTACTATCACTTTTTATCAATTTAACACATCCGTGCTGAATAAAAGTATTAATTTCTTTCAAAAAAAGTAAAGAAAACAAATTACTGACCCCAAACTTTTGAACGCTAGTGTATATTGTTACAAAATATTTCTATTTTAAATAAATGCTGATATTTTTTAACTTTTTATTCATCAAAGAATCCTGAAAAAAGTATCACAGGTTATAAAATAATATTAAGCAGCACAACTGTTTCCAACATTGATAATAAATCATCATATTAGAATGATTTCTGAAGGATCATGTGACACTGAAGACTGGAGTAATGATGCTGAAAATTCAGCTTTGATCACAGAAATAAATTATATTTTAAAGTATATTAAAATAGAAAACCATCATTTTAAATTGTAATAATATTTCACAATATTATTGTTTTTTCTGTATTTATTATGAAATAAATGCAGCCTTAATGAGCATAAGAGACTGTGTTCAAAAACATTAAAAATAGTAATGTTTCCAAACTTTTGACTGGTAGTGTATATTGAAAAGTGTTAATATTAGTAATACGTCTAGTCTCGAATAGCCTCAAAGTGACAGATTTATGAAGTAATACATTTACTGCATTGATGTACAAAGATCTAGAAACTAAATAAAAGACCCAAGGAGAGTTACAGTAACTCCACACAGTCAAAGGCATTTTTGAGGTTTCTGTAGATGGTTTTTACTTTGGCATGTGAGCTGGAAAAAATGTCAGGATGCAGCCATCATACGATGAGCGATTTGTGTTTTGTATCCAAGGCAGTTACGCGCCACAGGTGCCAGGACGCAGCGAGAGGAACTGTTTTATCTCAGGCGGTTTTCTACTGGGAAGAAGACCAATAACACCAGCCATCCAAACACCAGCTCTTTATCTCACTGTTGTCCAACCTGTCATAACATTCATTCTTCATTTAAAACAGCAAGAGCCGTGAGCCAGATGAAGCCGCTGTGGGTTTCATTCACGCATGCAGTGCGATTCAAGGTCTGGGGGTTCAAGAGGTCATTCAGACCGCAGATTTGATCATGAATCTTGAGCTCAGGACCATTTTCCAATCAGCAGCAGCATTTGGTTTGGTTAAAGATGTAGTCAATGTGGCGGTTGCCCTCTTTTCTCAATTTCAAACCTAGACACACATGATTTTGGCAGCAGTGTTGACAGGTTGCTGCAAATTGTTTTGAATGCAGTTTGCTGAAATCTATTTATCAGTACAGTTTTTGCAGTATAGATAGATAGAGTGCAGTGAGCTTTAGGTGAGCATTGAGGTCATTTTCAGACAGATTTAAGACTGAACGATGTTTAAACTGCAGATATGAGAATTACACTCGACTAACACAAACATAAAAATAAAAAGTTAAGTGAAATTTTGGCTCCTGCATCAGTAAAGGAAAGTTTTGGATGCTGATGTGAAAGCGGTGATAACTCAACCCCTTTGCCTCACAAACACGCTGAATTCCAGTCTAAGTTTAGGTTGGAAATGTTGTGTGTGTACAGGTTTGTCTAAATGTCACTAATGTTGTGAAATGTCTGAAACTGCGACTGGTATAAAGGTCAGGACTATCTCATGAGCCTCACATGAAAACAGACATCTCACATTATATGCATTTATCATTATAATAATCCTGATCTCAAAAGGCGCTCTAGTGACTGACGCTAGAGACTGCAGTCTTTGGCTTTTCTTGTTAGAGTTCCCGACTCCCATGCCGGCGGACCTGGTTCGAGTCCCGCTTTGAGCGGGCGGTTTGAACAGGAAGGGTTACAGTGGTGCTGAGACCCGGATGGGAGTGAGGTTTTGGGGAGTGAGTGTAACAGACACAGGCTAGTAAGAGCTGTGCATGTAAACCTGACTCCTCTGATCTCAAGAGGCGCTCTAGTGACTGACGCTAGAGACTGCTGTCTTTAGATTCATTGTTAGAGTGCCCGACTCCCATGCCAGCGAACCCGGGTTCGAGTCCCGCTTAGAGCGGGGCTGTTCGAACGGGAGGGGTTACATATATGCACTCACCGGCTACTTATTAGATACACCTGTTCAACTGCTCGTTAATGCAAATATCTAATCAGCCAGTCACATGGCAGCAACTCAATGCATTTAGGCATGTAGACAAGATCAAGACGATCTGCTGAATTTCAAACTGAGCATCAGAATGAGGAAAAAAGCTAATTTTAGTGACTTTGAACGTGGCATGGTTGTTGGTCCAAGATGGGCTGGTCTGAGTTTCAGAAACTGCTCATCTACTGGGACACACACAACACACAACCCACAACCATCTCTAGGGTTTACAGAGAATGGTCCGAAAAAGTTGAGCATCGTTTAAATGCCACAGCCTACCTGAGTATTGTTGCTGACCATGTCCATCCCTTTTTGACCACAGTGGACCATCGTTTGGTGGCTGTGGTGATAACACACATGTCACAAAGCTCAAATCATCTCAAACTGGTTTCTTGAACATGACAGTGAGTTCACTAAACTCAACCGGTCTCACAGTCACCAGATCTCAGTCCAAAAGAGCAGCTTTGGGATGTGCTGGAATGGGAGATTCACATCATGGATCTGCAGCAACCGTGTGATGATATCATGACAATATGGAGCAAAATCTCTAGGGATTGTTTCCAGCAGCTTGTTGAATCTTTGCCACTTCAGTTCTGAAGGCAAAAGAGGTTCTGACCAGCCACTAGCAAGTGTACCTAATAAAGTGGCCAGTAAGTGTAATGTGACAATCTGTGAATATTCTGTATGCCTGGAATACCCTAGTGACTTCAAAGACCTTTATTTATTTATTTTTTTACATATAATTATAATAATTATGGATACTTTTAATTTTTAATTCGGAGATAAAAACTGAATGCCATTCATGGAATTAAAAATGCAACATAATGAGACTGACCTGGCATAAGTTGAAATTATATGATAGTAATAATAATAATAATAATGCAGCTTATTGCATACTGAATACTATTTGATTTTTTTTTTTTTATGTAAAACTGAAGTAATTATGGTGACGTTGCAGTAGTTTGTGTGTGAAGTTGAACACTAGAGGGCAGCAGTTCATTCATCCACTGGACATCAAGAAATCTGCTGAATATTGTGTTTCTGTTGCACATGTATTACAAAATTTCCGTAGCTGATTAAATATATCATTATTCAATATATTACACAACTATGAGTTTGAAACTTAGAGACTTTGACTTCAACCAAGTGGTGTATCTGTTCTGAGAGTGTGTGTGTGTGTGTGTGTGTGTGTGTGTGTGTGTTTGTGACATATCAGGACACAAATGTGTATAATGACATGGTTATGACAGGTATTACAAGGAGAGGGTGACTTATGAGGACATTACCCCATGTCCCCATTTTTCAAAAGGCTTATAAATCATACAGAATGAGCTTTTGTGAGAAAGTAAAAATGTGCAGTTTCCTGTGATGGGTAGGTTTAGGTGTAGGGTTGGTGTAGGGCGATAGAAAATACGTTTGTACAGTAAAAAAACCATTACGCCTATGGAGAGTCCCCACAATTCACAAAAATAAACCTGTGTGTGTGTGTGTGTGTGTGTGTGTGTGTGTGTGTGTAAACTCACATCCTGAGAGGAACAGCAGACATTTAGGTCTACTACTGCTGTCCTACATGAGGAAACACACACACACACACACACACACACACACACACACACACACACACACACACACACATAGGGCGGCTGGACTGGAGACACCCAGCGATAAGCATTAAACGTAACGTCTGGCTTCCATTACAATCACATACTGACATCACACACACACACACACACACACACACAGAAATCTGATGAGTGCACATAACTGTAATCTTTCTCACTTTGAAACACTTGTGTGTATGTGTGTTGTGTCTCTCAGCACGCGACCCCCCGTGCACACACACACACACACGTGTGATGATGTGGAATGTGGGGTCACAGTTTTGCAGCAGCCAAGAGACCAGAAGCATCATAAATCTACACACACACACACACACACACACACACACACACACACACACACTGCTCAGCTGTGCTCACAAACACACAACAACACAACGAATCTCAACGAAGACCGGCATCTCTTCTCTGATGATGAGGGCGGGGCAACCTGTCACTCACATGAGATCAACCAAAAGTAAACCACAACCATCCAATCAATTCCCCACAGACAAAATCAAGCCCCGCCCTACATTTGTTCTTGTTTTACTCAGATATACGAAACAATAGGGAAGAAAAGACGAGTGCAACTTCCATTTCATGCCGTTAGTGTTAGAAAGTCAAACCACTGTTGACTGACTCTGAACATCTGAGCATCACACACACAGATGAACGGTTCAGTGAGTTGCGTCAGCAGCATGTGGCTTCGGTGTGTTTGTGTATCATGGACATGCGCTGGTATGTATGTGACCCTTAACCCGGTCAGCAGGTCAACGCTTTTACACCTCCTTTACTAGAGCTGTTTATACATGTGTGTGTGTTTGAGGACATTCATCAGTTTGCTGCTCTGAACTCAAAGAGGCCTGTCAGTTTGCCTTTCATTTATCAAGAAATTCTGAGTGTGAAGAAAAACAAGAAGACTGAAAGCTTTATGTTGAGGGTTTAAGCTACTTAGTAGAGTTGAAGTCACTAATTTATGGAAGCTTGTTTCTTATATGAAATAAAAAATAAAAAAGGTAATGTCACCGTATAATTGCGACTTTTTATCTCACAATTCACAATTGCAAGAATGTCAGAATTGTGAGATATAAACTCGCAATTGTATGTTATAATGTCCAATTGTGAGGGTAAACTGACTGATGCTTTTTCTCAGAATTGCAAGTTTATATCATGCAATTCTGACTTTATATCTCGCAATTCTGACTTTATATCTCGCAATTCTGACTTTATATCACACAATTCTGACTTTATATCTCACAATTCTGATTATATCACACGATTCTGACTTTATATCACACAATTCTGACTTTATATCACACGATTCTGACTTTATATCACTCGATTCTGACTTTATATCTCACAATTCTGACTATATCACACGATTCTGACTTTATATCTCGCAATTCTGACTATATCACACGATTCTGACTTTATATCACACAATTCTGACTTTATATCACACAATTCTGACTTTATATCTCACAATTCTGACTTTATATCACAATTCTGACTTTATATCTCGCAATTCTGACTTTATATCACACAATTCTGACTATATCACACAATTCTGACTTTATATCTCACAATTCTGACTTTATATCACACAATTCTGACTTTATATCTCGCAATTCTGACTTTATATCACAATTCTGACTTTATATCTCGCAATTCTGACTTTATATCTCACAATTCTGACTTTATATCACACAATTCTGACTTTATATCTCACAATTCTGACTATATCACACGATTCTGACTTTATATCTCGCAATTCTGACTATATCACACAATTCTGACTTTATATCTCACAATTCTGACTTTATATCACACAATTCTGACTTTATATCTCACAATTCTGACTTTATATCTCACAATTCTGACTTTATATCTCACAATTCTGACTATATCACACAATTCTGACTTTATATCTCGCAATTCTGACTTTATATCACACAATTCTGACTTTATATCTCACAATTCTGACTTTATATCACACAATTCTGACTTTATATCTCACAATTCTGACTTTATATCACACAATTCTGACTTTATATCTCACAATTCTGACTTTATATCACACAATTCTGACTTTATATCACACAATTCTGACTTTATATCTCACAATTCTGACTTTATATCTCACAATTCTGACTATATCACACAATTCTGACTTTATATCTCACAATTCTGACTTTATATCTCGCAATTCTGACTTTATATCTCACAATTCTGACTTTATATCACACAATTCTGACTTTATATCTCACAATTCTGACTTTATATCACACAATTCTGACTTTATATCTCACAATTCTGACTTTATATCACACAATTCTGACTTTATATCTCACGATTCTGACTTTATATCTCACAATTCTGACTTTATCTCACAATTCTGACTTTATATCACACAATTCTGACTTTATATCTCACAATTCTGACTTTATATCACACAATTCTGACTTTATATCTCACAATTCTGACTTTATATCACACAATTCTGACTTTATATCTCACAATTCTGACTTTATATCACACAATTCTGACTTTATATCTCACAATTCTGACTATATCACACAATTCTGACTTTATATCTCACAATTCTGACTTTATATCACACAATTCTGACTTTATATCTCACAATTCTGACTTTATATCTCACAATTCTGACTTTATATCTCACAATTCTGACTTTATATCACACAATTCTGACTTTATATCTCACAATTCTGACTTTATATCACACAATTCTGACTTTATATCTCACGATTCTGACTTTATATCTCACGATTCTGACTTTATATCACACAATTCTGACTTTATATCACACAATTCTGACTTTATATCTCACAATTCTGACTTTATATCACACAATTCTGACTTTATATCTCACAATTCTGACTATATCACACGATTCTGACTTTATATCACACAATTCTGACTTTATATCTCACAATTCTGACTTTATATCTCGCAATTCTGACTTTATATCTCACAATTCTGACTTTATATCTCACAATTCTGACTTTATATCACACAATTCTGACTTTATATCACACAATTCTGACTTTATATCTCACAATTCTGACTTTATATCACACAATTCTGACTTTATATCACACAATTCTGACTTTATAAATCTCGCAATTCTGAGAAAAAAGTCAGAATTGTGAGATAAAAAGTTGCAATTACCTTTTTTATTTTTTTATTTAGTGGCGGAAACAAGCTTCCATACTTATTCTAGTGCTCCTAGTGATGTGATCAAAACTCTCGCACTGAATGTTGAAGTGTGTAAGTGAAGTGTTTGAGCTCCAGACGTGAATGATTCTTCAGATCATGTGTGATGTTGAGGAGAGTGAGCTGCTGATTTACTAAATGATCAGATGCTCCATTTTCACCGGTTGTAAAAATCCCACAGATGCATACTAAAGGAAAGAACACCCTAGGAAACACACAACAACAGAGTAAACGCCTGACCCCTGTACGTGTGAGCGCCGCTGCGGTTTCTCCAGTAAAGTCAGATGCCATCTTTTCTTAAACCTCAGATCATACGTTCATGTTCAGTACTCTGAGAGAGAGGCAGAGGTGGAAGGTCGAGTGAGGAGTGTTTGTTTTCACTAGCGAGGAACGTCACAAATCTGTCAGTGCGTGTGTGTGTTTATAGTGAGGTCACTGGAGTCTGGCATGTGTTTTATCTGCTGTGTAGCTTCATATCGTCTCGTCACGCCTGAGAGAATCTCTACTACTGATTTAAGGCCTAATGAACACTGATTGATATATATTGATATATTGGTGTGAAAGATCTGAAAGTGTTCAACAGTGAGACGCGGCTGACAGGAGCTTCACACGGGAGTCTAAATAAACCGTATCAGTGAGACGTGACGGGATGAGAAACACAAGCAATAGAAAAACAATGAGTGTTGATCTAACGCTGTGTGTGTGTGTGTGTGTGTGTGTGTTTGAGAGAGAGAGAGAGAGTTTAACTGGACCAGAACCAGTGACTCGAGCTCCAATCTCTTTAAGCAATTCAGATAAAAATGAGTTCTACACAAACAAAACTTTCTTTTAGATTAAACAAGAAGAGTGGATTTTATAGTGTACATCGTTATTTTATTTATTATGCAGCAGTTTCATTTGACAGTTTTTACAGTGAGGGACAGAATCCTTCTGCAGGTCTTTGTGTGAGTCACTGAATCATTCAGTTCAGTGCTGTAAAATTCGTCAATTATGAAACCTCAATTCAGCTATAAAGCAGCTCTACAGAAGACAATAGGGTCATTCAGTGTCAATTCAACCAGAGGTCCCAGGCTCAAATGTTTTATTTTATTAATATTTTTTCTGTAGTAAGACAAACATAAATAGTGATGAAAGCCAGAATATCAAATGTCACAGATGCATATTTACTGAGTAATCCACTATTTTGTAGAGGAGGGTCAAAATGATCATTTTCACCTGAGATTTGGAGCCAAATAAGATTGGAAAGTCTATTAGTAAAATCTGTTGACTTTAGCAATATTTGTTTCATTATATTCCAACAGTGAGAGTTCAAAAATGGCAAAAATCACTTGTTTGCATGCCTGTAATTCAAGAAGTATTATCAAGTATTATTCAAGAAGATATCTTAATATCCTTTTAGATTCTGGTTCTTAACAAACTTTCCTTTTGTTATCTTCATTTTAAAGGCCCTCGATGGTTCAATCTTAGAGATATGGAGATCTTAATGCGGCTCCATGAGTAAATTGGTAAATTGTACACTATTTTAGTGGTCAAAAACCAAATGTGGGTCACTTTGCACACAGCTGATACTTTTTTTTCGTTTAAAGAGGAATATCTGAAGAACAAATAATGTTAAAACTAGAAATGTATCTCATGTTTTTCTATCAACTCAATTGCATAGAACATACCTGTCTGAGTGCCACAAATATTCCTTTTCCAAAGTTTGCATGTCTGTACCTCTGAAAGTATTCAAGATATCTTAATATCCTTCTAGATTCTCATTCTTAATAAACTTTTCTTTTGGAATCTTCATTTTGAAGGCCCTATATAGTTCAGCCCCATAGATATTGGGACCCCAATGTGACTCCATGTCCAAATTGTTGAATTTTACCCATTTTCAACCCATTTACCCAAATGTAGATAACTTTTTAAACCGCTGATAGTTATTGTGTTTAAAGAAGAATGTCTGAAGAACAAATAACACTGAAACTAGAAATGTATCTTGTTTCCCTCTATCAAAACAATTGAATACAACACACCTCTCTGAGTGCCAAAAACAAACATTTTTCCGAAGTTTACATGTCTTTAATTCAAGAAGTGTTTACGATACCTTAATGTCATTTTACATTCTTGATCTTATGAAACTTTTCATTTGGAATCTTCATTTTTAAAGAACATATATGGTTCAATCTCATAGATATAGGGACGTCAATGCGGTAGCGTGTACTTATGAAACTGCGTGTTTGAACTCTTGGTAGCTTCAGAAGCTGTTAAAATGAACCATTTTCAGTAGATTTTTGGTACTCAAAGAGTTATGCTTTATGCAGTGCTTTTGATAAAGGAAAACTAGATACATTTCTAGTTTAAATATTATTTATTCTTCAGACATTCCTCTTCATATGCAACAAGTAATCAGCTGTGTGCAAAGTGAACCACATTTGGTTTTTGACCACTGAAAATGTGAACAATTTACCAATGTACTCATGGAGCCACATTAAGATCTCCATATCTCTGGGATTGAACCATCGAGGGCCTTTAAAATGAAGATACCAAAAGAAAGGTTTGTTAAGAACCAGAATCTAAAAGGATATTACGATATGTTTAATACTTCTTGAGTTACAGGCATGCAAACTTGAAGCAAAAAACACAAGAAGTGCTTTTTTCCATTTTTGAACGGTCACCGTTGGCATATAATGAAATAAAGATAGCTAAAGTCAACAGATTTTACTAACAGACCTACCAATCTCTGTGTGAAAATAAAATAATGATCTTGACATCTTTCTAAAGTCATTTTTACACCCCTGTAAATTGGCTCCAAATCTCAGCTGAAAATTGTCATTTTGACCCTCATCTACAAAACAGTGGATTACTCAGTAAATATACATCTGTGACATTTAATATTCTGGTTTTCATCACTATTTATGTTTGTCTTACTATAGAAAAAATATTAACAAAATCAAAAATTTGAGCCGGGGAAGTTTCTGAAATTTGGTTGATTTGACACGGAATGACCCATTATTCAGCTCAAATCAGTTCAGTGTTGTTTCTATTCACTCTAAGCTTCTCCATTTGATCGCCATTTAATCTCAGCTGTCTTGGAGAAACAATTGAGATATCAAAGAGATCCCGTTGTTATTTTTCACTGGGAAAAGATATAAATCATGAAGATTAAAGGATCTAAACGATGAGGACGGATACAAAGATTGTGCCTCATAATTAGTCCAGTCACTGGACCGCGGCGTGTTTGTATGTGTTTAGGTGTTTCTGCCACCTGACTCATTAACACACCAGCTGGCATCACAGATTGAGCTCCGCCCACCCAATTACTGATGACATCACTGTTCCGAACGATTCTCAATGACACAGCAGGGCAGCGCAGGATTGGCCGAGAGCACTTTGTGTCTTTTGTATCCTTGAACACTTCAGTGGCGTCTTTTCCTTCCTGCTGTTATTGAGACATTCAACCGATTAATCCACAACATGATCATTAAAGGGACAGTTCACCCCAAAAAAAAAAAAAAACACATATTCTGCACATCATTTATTTGCTTATGTCGTTCCAAACCTGTATGACTTTCTTTCTTCTTCTGTTAAATTTGGTGATCCAGTTATCCTCTCAGAAATAAAATCTACTACTGCTAGGACTTTCAACACTTTAGATAAAGTATTAGAATCTTTTACCCCGAACAAACCACTTTCATGATTTATTTTCCCACAATAAAAGTATAGATTTGTTTGCAATCATGTAGTGAAAAGCAAGTTTTTTTAGCTCCATTTAGTGGCAGCTACAGCTTTAGCCAAACTTCAGCAGAAGGAGACGTGTTCTGCTCATTAAAACCTGATGATTGTTCCCATCACGCCCCCGAAACGCAAGACTGAACAAATCAGAATGTCCATTCAATGAAATAGTGTTTTCAACAAAGCAAATCCTCTCAAAGCGGCTCAACTGGGTGTCAGTTGCAGTTTTATGTTATTCTGATTCTGGAAGAGTCCCGTTTGGCCTCGGCACACCCGTTTGATGGAGAAATTAGCACTCGGTCACGGTTCTGAACTCGCCGTTTCCTTTTGAAACCATTATAGTAGTTTGGCCTCAAGACCCCAGCCAATCCCTGCTTACTGTAAGAACTTCCTCTTCCTGTTGCAGCGAGGACATGCATTTATACAGCTGCTGCTGATAATGTGATTAATCTCTGATAATTTACGGGCCCGAGGCCAAACACACACACGCATTCACACAGTCAGCAAGGATAGATGCACATTGTTCCTCTGGGAACGTGGGTTCAAGGCCGTCCGGAGGGCATTGAGGCGATTTATGAGCCTTAGGAAACACAAATCTGAATGTTTCTCTGTGAAAATGTCAAAAGGATTTTGTCCTCTTTGACCTTTTTGTCTGCTTTAAAGTCAACAACATGAAATTAAAATGGACCCTGTTTCAGTTTTGCAGTTAAATGAAATTTGAATTGGTTTTTAATTGAGGTAACAAACAGGATTTTAAAGTGCCCCATTATGCTATTTTAAAAGCTCCTAATGTTGTTTGTCGTCTCCTACAACAGGTTTACATTCATCCAAGGTCAAAAACACTTTAATTTTCTCATAATATCCACTGCAGCATCAGCTCTTTTCTCACAGTGTCTAAAATGGTTCGTTTGAAGATTCGGTCTCTCTAAGCCCCGCCTTTCTGAGAGCTGCTCTGCTCTGATTGGTCTGAAACCAAACACTCATTACCATATGTGGATACAAACAGTAACGATGACGTCGTATCAATCTCATCAAAGTGGATTTGCTTTGGCAGCCAGAAAACGGCATCTTCTCGACATGAACAACACGCACGAATTAACAAAATCATGTTATACTCAAAATTAATTCCCGTAATGGAAGTACAATGGTTTGCGAAAGCATTTCATGTTGACTTTAAATGTTTTGCCTGGTTAGCACATCATGACAGCTCCACACACACCTTCAGCTGTAGAAGATGAACTGTGTTTATGAAAGCGTGTTTCAGTGCTGCTGTGTCTTTTACAGTTGATGATGTTCCTTCATCTTCACATGAAGTGCTTCTGCTCCAAGCTCAGGAATTTCCTGCCGTCTCTCTCGTTTATAACGCCGTTAACTTTCACAGTTTATTGGGAATGAGCTGCCGTGGGATGTGCTGTTGAGTTATACGTCGGGTCACGTCTGTCTGCTGTAGGCCTGATCGGAGATGGAGAGATCATCATGAAATAGAGGAGGAGATGAGCAGGCCTTAAATAATGAGGCTGAACCGCTCTGGGGTCAGACTGCCTTACAGCCGCCCTCCTGGGGCATTTTAGCAAGATTTGCGTGCGGCATCTGCGGCCGAAACACACAACAGGACGTTTAGGAGGGAATATTTCTGAGAAGCAGGTCATGACCGCTGCTGCTCCAGTGTGGCTCTCTGACTCGAGCTCAGAATAACAGAGGAGCTGATCGTGTTTCAGGATGTTGAGCTGTTTACATGACAGATCCTGAATCTGAAGAGCTGATGAACATTTGATTACAGTGTTCGAATTTACATGATCTACATGAGAAACTATAGAATCTATACAACGATATCTATCTATCTATCTATCTATCTATCTATCTATCTATCTATCGTTCTATCTATCTATCGTTCTATCTATCGTTCTATCTATCTATCGTTCTATCATTCTATCTATCTTTCTATCGTTCTATCTATCTATCTATCTATCGTTCTATCTATCGTTCTATCGTTCTATCATTATATCTATCGTTCTATCATTATATCTATCTATCTATCTATCTATCGTTCTATCGTTCTATCTATCGTTCTATCGTTCTATCTATTGTTCTATTTGTTCTATCTATCTATCTATTTATCGTTCTATCGTTCTAACTATTGTTCTATTTGTTCTATCGTTCTATCTATCGTTCTATCTATCTATCTATCTATCTATCTATCTATCTATCATTCTGTCGTTCTATTTATCGTTCTATCTATGATTATATCTATCTATTGTTCTATTATTCTATCTATCGTTCTATTGTTCTATTGTTCTATCGTTCTATCGTTCTATCTATCTATCTATCTATCTATCTATCTATCTATCTATCTATCTATCTGCCGTTCTGTCGTTCTATCGTTATATCATACTATCTATCTATCGTTCTATCTATCTATCTATCTATCATTCTATCGTTCTATCTATCTATCTATCGTTCTATCATTCTATCGTTCTATCGTTCTATCATTATATCTATTGTTCTATTATTCTATCTATCTATCTATCTATCTATCTATCGTTCTATCGTTCTATCTATCGTTCTATCGTTCTATCATTATATCTATCTATCTATCGTTCTATCGGTCTTTCTATTGTTCTATTTGTTCTATCTATCTATATCGTTCTATTTATCTATCTATCTATCTATCTATCTATCATTCTGTCGTTCTATTTATCGTTCTATCTATGATTATATCTATCTATCTATTGTTCTATTATTCTATCTATCGTTCTATTGTTCTATCTATCTATCTATCTATCTATCTATCTCTATCATTCTATCGTTCTATTGTCCTATCGTTCTATCTATCATTATATCTATCTATCTATCTATCGTTCTATCTATCTATCTATCTATCTATCTATCTATCTATCTATCTATCTATCTGCCATTCTGTCGTTCTATCGTTATATCATACTATCTATCTATCGTTCTATCTATCTATCTATCATTCTATCGTTCTATCTATCTATCTATCTATCTATCTATCTATCGTTCTATCATTCTATCTATCGTTCTATCGTTCTATCTATCGTTCTATCATTATATCTATTGTTCTATTATTCTATCTATCTATCTATCTATCTATCGTTCTATCGTTCTATCTATCTATCTATCTATCTATCTATCTATCTATCTATCTATCTATCTATCTATCGTTCTATCTATTGTTCTATTTGTTCTATCTATCTATCTATCATTCTATCTATCTATCTATCTATCTATCTATCTATCGTTCTATCGTTCTATCTATCTATCTATCTATCTATCTATCTATCTATCTATCTATCTATCATTCTGTCGTTCTATTTATCGTTCTATCTATGATTATATCTATCTATCTATTGTTCTATTATTCTATCTATCGTTCTATTGTTCTATCGTTCTATCGTTCTATCTATCTATCTATCTCTATCATTCTATCGTTCTATTGTCCTATCGTTCTATCTATCATTATATCTATCTATCGTTCTATCTATCTATCTATCTATCTATCTATCTGCCGTTCTGTCATTCTATCGTTATATCATACTATCTATCTATCGTTCTATCTATCTATCTATCATTCTATCGTTCTGTCATTCTATCTATCATTCTATCGTTCTGTCATTCTATCTATCGTTCTATTGTTCTGTCTATTCTATCGTTCTATCTATCTATCATCTATCTATCTATCGTTCTATTTATCTATCTATCATCTATCGTTCTGTCATTCTATCTATCTATCTGTCATGAACATAATTCTCATGATTCTTTGGCTGCATTATAATGATTTCCTCATTTGGAATATGATGAAAGATTGTGTCTGTGGATGTATTTGGGGAATTTGGCTATTGAAAATGTAACATTTTAACTTTGCTCAAATGAATGGAACGATTTGAATAAATTCAATTCAATTCAATTCACATTTATTTGTATAGCGCTTTTCACGATACATATCGTTTCAAAGCAGCTTTACAGAGAATGCATGTCAACATTACAATTTGGAGACTGCAGTTAGCTAATAATGTAATAATTTAGGCGATTAACATACAATCACTGTTAGCAATGTAATTGGAGGTAGAAGCAAAGAGCTCCTGGAAAAATGAATAACATATTAACAATAATTAGGATTTATAGAATGTGAATAAAGATCAGATCATTTAACTGAACGAGATTCAAAGATCAAGTCAATAAAATGATCAGAAGTTTTATAAAAAGAGCTTATTTTATGTGTAGCAGCATCCATTATAATCACCGTCCACATTTTGATTTCAGAATAAAAAAAAATCCTTTGGGTGAAAGCAGATAACGTGATGCATATTTTTTTTACGAATGAACCATCTCTGTCTGTCTATCATTTACTATTCATACACGTCATTTAAATACTGGATTAATTGTTTCTTTCAGTCTCCCGGGGTTTAACTAATCTTCCCTCCATAACTAAGAAGTGTCTGGAAGAAAAATAGTCTCAAGTGCTACAAAAATGTTTGCTCAACAGTGCTGATGTATCTTTGCATGACTTTACCATATGCTGCTCAGCATCTCTAAACAATGGACCATAACTCATCTGTCAGCGCTGCTAGAGGATCTGTGGTGTTTTCATTTATTTGTGTCCTTAAAATCCATGAAGCCTTCATTTGTACAAAGCAAAACCAATTTATCTGCTCATCTGAGAGCTACAAACACACTGGAGCTTTGAGTTCTGGGTTTGGGTCGCACACTTTATAAGGCTTGAAGAGGGAGAGACGGAAGAGTAAACATGTTCTCATACTGATGATGTCAGTGAATCCGACTAGAAAACAGATCTCGAGCATCCAGATTCGCTGGAATCGATCGGAAAGACTGATTCCAGCAGGTAAACAGACGCCATGTTTTGTGTTGCGATCAGCAGTGCTGTAAAATAGCTTTGTGTTCATTTAAAATTCATTTCTTAGTGTCTCTTTCAGCAAGAGCTCAGATTGACTACAGCTGCTGATAAATCTGTTCCATATGTGAGATGAGGAAAATCCTTTACCTCTCAGGGAGTGTGTTTACACACACACACACACACACACACACACTCACACACACAAAAACACACAAACACACACACACACACACACACACACAAAAACACACAAACACACACACACACACACACACAAAAACACACAAACACACACACACACACACACACACACACACACACACAAACACGCGCTCACATACTCTCTCTCTTACACGCACACTCACTCACTCACACACACACACTCTTGCGCTCACACACTCACACTCACGCACACACACACACACACACACGCACACAAACACTTACACCACACACACTCTCTCTCTTACACACACGCACGCACGCACACACACACTCACACACACACACTCACTCTTGCGCACACACACACTCACTCACTCACACACAAACATGCACACAAACACACATTCACACACACACACTCACTCTTGCGCACACACACTCACACATACTCACACTCACGCACACTCACACACAAACACACACACACTCACACACTCACTCTTGCGCACATACTCACACGCTCACTCACACACACACACACACACACACACACACATACACTCACTCTTGCGCACACACAGACTCACGCACACATACACACTCACTTTTGCACACACACTCACACACTGAAACTCACACACTGCTTTTGAAATTCCCACAGCGAAAATGAATGTGATACTTTCATAATGCTCAAAGTGGGCGGACACTTTGCGTTCTGTTGTACGTACAGTGTGTTTGAAGTCATGTTTTGATGATGCATGCGTTACAGACGACACAAATCCGTGAGTTTTGAGCAGTAAATTTGCTGTAAAGAAGATCTCAGAGCCTCTGAAGGTTTTCCGCTCAGATAAAGGTCTCGCTTTCATCCTGTACTTCTGTGTCGTGTAGGATGACGGATATCTCACTCTCTGTAGCTGTAGATAAATATTACATTCCTGCTGCTCTAACGCTGGCAGTTTTATGTTCCTTCCTGACCAATAGGGAAGCGCATGAATCCGGATGCTGTTGCTTACAGGACAGTTTTGGGAGAGTTTCATCAAGTGGTCTGTGAGACGAGCACCAGGATCTGCCGGTTTCCTTTTGAAGCCTCCTGGAGCTCAGAGCACCTGTTCAGATATTACTTCTCCAGGTGTTACAGCTCACAGCTGTCTGTCAACCAAAACTACATCCTCTCATTATAATCAACAGAGCCGTCAACACACAAAGTACCCAACTGACGGACGCCACATTCAGCCATTTTTCCCCATCGGTCCAAAATAAAATCTTACTGTTTTTGCTATGAATTTTATTCATTATATTTCCAGAAACTTTTCATTACATTAAGTCAAGCAGATATTTTTGCCTTTACCATATACACAGTAGTAAAATTTGTATTAAATTAAAAAAAAAAAAAAATTACATGTAATGTTAGTACTGCTACTCTATATAAAATTAGAAAATAGGAAAAATATATTTTTTCATATTATTATTATTATAAATTATAAAATACAAATATTTCTGTATATTTTATAAATATATATTTGTGAATGTATATAGCAATGCAAACATTATTTTGCTGATCAGTTGCAATGTAGAGACAGTTATAAAGGAAGCGAAAATATTATTATTGTTATTATTATTATTATTATTATTATAAACGATATATATATACAATAGTTCTTTCTGGTTCTCGAATCTGAGCGAGACCCCAGTATCAGCACTGGAACCATTTCACCGTTAGTATCACTCTGTAATGGCAGTCGAGCAAATCCACCATATTTTTTTTACAAATACTAGTGTCACGAAATGTAGTTTTAAGAGGTTTTTAGGTGAGAATGTAGTTATTTAGACCTCAAATATGTGACTCATATAGTGCCTATTTTACAAATTTGTTTAGACGCTTTCGGTTTGAGCTCCAGGCCGTCAGCAGCTGTTCAGTGCTCATGTACCCGCAGAGAACAGCTTCATCTCAGCCAGTCCTTCGGGAATATGCGCTGACTCTTATGTAGACAGTGGTTAAACATGAGGTATAATTCATTTGGGGTAAATCAAACGGGCAATCTTTGGTCTTATTAATATATTACTTGTTCCAGAGCAAATCAATTTGGGTTAAGAGGAAATTAAAATTCATAACTTTATATTTAGGCTATATTTAACTTAAATCCTGTACTAGATCGCTGCTTTTGTATGTTTGACTGAATTGTTTGCTTGTATTCATTTCCTATTGCCTATATATATATATATATATATATATATATATATATATATATATATATATATATATATAAATTAAAGTGAGTGGACCTTCGTGGAATAGGGTGGACCAATGCCTACTCTCAAATTACATCACTTTACAATACATTGGATAAAGATAATTTGACAGATAAAATTAGTTAAATGTGAGTTTCATTAGTTTCATGAAAACAACCAAATTCATAATCTATTCATTCATCCATACGGAGAGTGTCAAAGGTTTCTATTTATAACGTGTTTTTGCAGCATTGTGCAATGTAGCCAATCACAGACGTGTCTGTTGATCTCTTGAACCCAATGGCCAATCTGAGGTGTTTCAGTTAGTCAGAATCAATTTACTGCTCAAAACGCCAGAGTTTTTGTTTTGCATGCAATCCTTTCACTAACAAAGTGTAGAGATTATGTAAATAAGAGATACATTGATTATAACGGAACTTTGTGAGATTGCGATGAACTGAGATGAGCGACAGCTTTCGAGTGATTATAAAGGGATCGCTCTTTGTGAGCTTTGTATAGTTGTATAAAATTGTTTTGCTGATTTATCACTTGCAGACTGTGGTGATAAATAACATGTAGTCGTGATGCAGCGTTAGTCACTTCTAGTGAAAACACGTTGTAAGAACTTTATGGTTTGCCATTTTTCTGTGTGAAATAGTGAGTGTGATTTCTCTGTATTTTCATCGTTTAGGTTCTGCGCAAAGTTTGCCAGTTTCTTTCAGCATTTTATCACCAGAGTAACATTTTTTTGCCAGGGCCTGCAGAAAGTAAAGATCAGCTCCAGACGTTTAGTCTTTGAAAAAATACATTTCTTGGCCGGAAAGCGCATGCTTTATATTTAAGGGAAATGGTCGTTTTTGTTTGAGTAAAAGCGACGGGGCCTTCCAGATCTTTTTGAGTGGCTCTTGGATGACTGCAGGAGCGATGAAATCAAGTTTTCGATTCTCACAGAACCGGCTGATAAAATTTAAGTGCAGGAAAGATGGTGTAAAAATCACAGTTTATTGTGTAAGCAACTACACAGATTTTCAAACACGCAAAACATATAGTTTTCCAGCTGTTTACCATCAGCATGTCTGTCTGCTTGTTTGTCCCGTCACTAAATCCCTCTGCTTTAGGACAATTGCAACAGAACAATTATCTATCGATTTGTCTTCGGTCCTTCTCTTTTATCTGTTTAATCAATCATATTATTGCACTTATTCATGTTTTTGGCGCTCTCAGAGCTTTTAAATCCTTTTGAACTTCATGAAATATGTGCCGTTTTAACCAAATTCATATTTGATAATATGCTCCTTTAGTAAGTATGTGAGAACAGCCGTCTGGTGTGTTTCAGCAGAATTGAGCTGGATTGCAGTAAATGCGCTGAGAACCGGAGCTCGGCTTGCCAGGAGCTCTGCCGAATCGATCTCTCCTTAAACAGGTGTCGTCAAAACAAAGAGCTTCATTGGCTTGTGCTCCTTCTGTGTGAAGCTTGGGTTCATGTCATTTGTCAGGCCGTTTCTCTGAGTGAGTTCTTCACTAATGGCTCGTGAATGATCTCGCTTACGCCTGTCTGGCCAGCGATGCCCATCAGCGAGAGAGAACGTGTCTGTGTTTTTGAGTCTGTGGTACAGAAGCTGTGTGTGGCGAAGCAGTGAGGCGTTTCGGGTGTGAAGCTGCTGTCTGTGGGTCAGTGAGAACGTCTCACCTGCTTGTGTCTCGCCCACAGATAAACACCAGCCGTCCGTCTGTCGGTCTGTGCACAGATCTGCTTTTTACTGGCCGTGAATCCTGTTATATAAACATTTGGGGTTCTGCTTAAACACTGCGTACACTGCAAAAATGATTTTCTTACTTAGTATAGTATTTTTGTCTTGTTTTCCATTACAATTATCTAAACATGCTTAAATCAAGACTAAAACAGCAGCCCAAAACAACTTGTGACAATCCTGAGTTGTCCAAAAATGATTTTTTTCTTTGTCATTTTGTCATAGACCGATAGATAGATAGATAGATAGATAGATAGATAGATAGATAGATTGATTGATTGTGTATTTTAAAGAATCGGCAGACGGCTCCTTTAAGAAGATTTTCCTCTTATAGGAAGTCTTAGTGGGAGTCCAGGAAGGGTCAAAGTTCAGCTGTAAAGTTGAGCGCATTTGCAGAAATGACTTAATTCCACTTTTAATCCCACTCATCCGTGTCCATCCAAACCGCTCAGATCATGTGACACGCCAGCGTTCAGCCGTAATGATTTCCACTAATCATTTGCCATTATGTAATCATCTTTATTAGCTGATTGAGACCCACCTGAGGGATTTGAGCGCAGATTTCTTGTGTCTACATCTGTGGAGCTAAAGCATATCTGTGGAAAAATATGACTCAATGACTGTGTGTCGTTTGTGGGGAGCTGGAGCTACACTTTCAAAAGAGCAAGTGTGAGTGCATTCTGGGTAATGTAGGCTTTCTCTCGTGTGTATTAGGGCTTCTGGTTTATGGTTAAACAAGACGTGAGAACCTGTCTGTGTTTTAACCGTATGAATATGAGCCATCAGGGGCATTTCACAGCACAGATACGATTTCACCTCCATTTGCCACTGATACTCCCTCAGTTTAACTCCACAGACTGAACAAACCCGACCTCACGGAGAGGAAAAGATATTTTCACGCCATCTCAACGAGAGCTGACATCAGGGAGCGCTTGAAATCGATTGTATTCTCTGAGCCGCTAACGGACAAAACAGCCTGTATAAGGTGGAGCTAGACGTCTGTGAACTTATTTTCATCTGCTGGAACTGCTGGAGCGATCTGGTGGATTCATAATTACAAATGCAGCTCTGCTGTTTCTCTCTCATTATTTTTCTTTCCACTGAGAAATCCATGGGGATTTATTAATCTGTGTTATTCAGAGTTTGTTTTTTCTGTTACAAACAAAAGAAACAGAGACTGATAGATTCATCAAAACTCTCTCAAGTAAACATGTTGAGAGATGGTGTGTTGGGAGTAACTAACTTACTAAACAACTAACTAATCAACCAACTAACCAACCAACCAACCAACCAACCAACCATCCAACCAACAAACAAACTAACTAACAAACTAACCAACTAACTCACCAACCATCTAACTTACCATCTAACTAACTAAAACTGACAACTAACTAACCAACCAACCAACAAACCAAAAAACAAACAAACTAACGATGTAACTAACTAACTAACTAACTAACCAACTAACTTGCCAGCCAACTAACTAACCAAATAACCAACTAACTTACCAACCAACTTGCCATCTAACTAACTAAAACTGACAACTAACAAACCAACCAACCAACCAACCAACAAACTAACTAACCAACTATCTTACCAACCAACTAACTTACCAACCAACTTACTAACTAACTTGCCATCTAACTAACTAAAACTAACAACTAACTAACCAACCAACCAACCAACTAACCAAACAACCTACTAACTTATCATCTAACTTACTAAAAATAACAACTACTAACTTACCAACCAACTAACTTACTTAACTTACCAATCAACAAACTTAACAACCAACTAACCAACCAACTAAAACTAACAACTAACTAACTAACTAACCAAACAAACAACCAACTAACTTATCAACTAACTTGCCATCTAACTAAAACTAGCAACTAAAATCTTATCAACCAACTAAATAAATAATTAACTTACTAACATGCCTAACTTACCAACCAACTAACCAAACAAACAACTAATTTATCAAGTAACTAACTTGCCATCTAACTAACTAACCAACTAACTGACAGTAGACAGTAGTAACGCTAACTTAACTACATGTCACAGTAGCACTTTTCCAACTAGCAGTTTGACATCAACGTTACATCAGTGATTTGTCTCATTTATTTAAGTAAATCTGTTTTATTTGAACAGTTACTAATGTAACAAAATAATCTCTGTGACCTTTCCGTTTTTTAATGAGTAGTTTAGTTAAATGTTGCTGTTTATCACTGTTTTTTAACTTTATTTGTTGTATTGAGTGTAAAATTGAAAACAATGAATCTTTACAAAAATCGTTTAATATGGTCACCCTTGTTTAGTTCCTCATTTTCGGTAACACTTTACAATAAGTCCTGTTAGTTAATGCATTTAACTAATATTAATTGTATTGCTCAGTAATTTTTGTTAATGTTAGTTAATAAAAATACAGCAGTTCATTATTAGCTCATGTTATCGCAGGTCCATTCATAATATGGTAACACTTTACAAAAAGGTTTTATTTGTTAACATTAGTTGACATGAACTAACAACAAACAATACTTCTACAGCGTTTATTAATCTTAGTTAATGTAGATTAATGCAGTGTGAACTAACATGAACATGAACATTTTTATTAATAACTAACATTAACAAAAGCTTAATAAATACTGTAAAAATCCTGCATATATATATATATATATATATATAAAGATATTTTAAAAACTTCAATAGTTTGTAGTGTAACTACTGTGAGAGTAACTTCTAGCTTGATAACCTCAGTTCTGTGACTGAAAGCACTTTCAGAATAACCTCATCTCACCCTCTCAGCTCAGTTTCACTGCTCGCTTCAGTTAAACCCCTCTATTGGACATTTCTGGTCGATTTAAGCCTTATCTGCATCCTTTAGGACATCACCCTAAATATTAAATGGATTTGCCTATTAAATGATAAGACAGCAAAGAGTGGATCGATTCTGGACCGCACACAGGTGGAGATTACGGCTTTCCTGTCCTCTTGAAAAGGTCCCATAAGCTGCTTACCGTAAAGCCATATAGACTTCAGACAGACTCAGAGTGACACTATAAAATCAAAGTGTTCTGAATCCCACAGGAACTCAGAGAGTCTTTAACATGCGGAGGGATCCGTATCAGAGCCCAGCAGATGGCAAACGGGACAAAAGCCACCTGGAGAACTTCTCAAAGGAAGGAAATAAGAAACTTTTGCAAACTCGAGAGTTTCACTTTAGGCACGACAGAAAACGTCCAGCCGGCACTCATTTCTCATCTCATGAAACCTGCGAGAAAAAATCCAGCTCATATTTCACCCCAAAATCAGCAGAAAGAAATAAGAAATTATATTTGGTTTGCGTCGTAACATTATTTTACTGAAAAATAAGCATTAATGTAATGTAGTTTCATAAATCTCATTCTCATTACTCATAAATGAAAGATTTTGTGTTCAAATTTAAGCATTTATACATCCATACCACCTTTAATTTATGCTTATTTCAGTAAAAAATGTATTGCATTATTATAGGTAACAAACTAAAACCATAAACAAACATTTTCGTAGTTTAAAAATAAAATAAATGTTAACTGAAATAAAATGAAATATGATGAAGGCAATTTTTTTCATTTTCATTTAGTTTAACTTTATATACAGTGTTAGGAATATATAATAAGAATCACTAACTCAAAGTTTGCATTACAGCAATGAGAAACTAAGGGCAAATATGTTTCATTGTCATGAAAATAATGTCACAGTGCAAAATATAGATTTTTTCCCAGAAGTTTCCAGATGCATTTCAGATCCGTGTTCTTCAGTACAGCAACACAACTGCGTGAAGTTCACAGTAACTCATTCAAACGTTAATCAAACTCACATTTGTCACGTTAAACGGACAGTGATTTAGAGCTGCATGCCTTTAGAGACAGACAAATCTGAGCATGTATGAGAAATGACAACACTGCGTACTAAAAACCTAATGCTGAAGACAAAAGTGTCCCACTCTGGAGAAAAACTAAAGTTTAGTTTGATCAAAACTGGCACATGAGTGAATCCAGAAAACTCCTGGGAAAGATTCGCAGCGTTCAACTTTTCACTTCTGATACTAATTATTCCGTAATCAAGCATTCCTCGGCACGCAGCTGCAGTGAGAGTGAGCGAGCGATAGGATCGTTCGGAGGGATATGTTTGAAAGCCATTAGTCTTAAGAATGTACGATGGTATCAACGCCAATCACTCACATGCCTGATACAGGATTGTTTCCAAATGTAAGCATGATTCCACCTCCTTCTGGCTTTGTTTTGGACTGTCAGAGTGGAGGACAGAAGTGTGCTGACATCCACACAACATGACCTTCTCAAAGCAAAACACCTTAAACATGTCCACATGAAGCTGCATTCACAATCTCTAAAGGCCAGAAATTATGTCAGCACAATTTAGCATGTTTCTTCGCATTATAACAAAAAAAACAAGCACGACTATGCAATATGCTTGCAAAAACTTTAACATGTTTTTAATAACATTTGAATAAAGGGTGAAGATGTCAATTTTCCTAGGCCGGACATCACTTTTGGCCACTACTGTATTTCTAAGAAAAACTGAATATTTAATAAAAATTGAGTTGATTGGATGGTGATTATTTTGCAATGCAAAAGTAAGCTATTTCTTGTGAATGTGCAAGACTTTTTCTGCAAGTTACATAGTTACATCAGTAGATGGTGACTCTAATAAAAGTGAGTTTTGAATCATTCATTCGTTCAACAGCATTCGTTCAACAGCATTGGTTCGTTCAGGAACGAAACAATTGATGGGCTTAATGAATGAGTCACTGAATCATTCATTCGACTGATTTGTTCAAACAGCATTGATTTAAAACGATTGTCTTAATGGATAAGTCACTAAATCATTCATTGAACGGATTCTTTCAAAAACTCTGATTCATTCAAGAACGAAACAATTGACTGTCTTGATGAATGAGTCACTGAATCATTCACTCAACTGATTCGTTCAAAACTCTGATTAATTCAGGAACGAAACACAAGTACTGTTGCAGCGATTCTCTTGTTTTGGAACTATTTTTGTTGCCTCTATAAAATATTTACCTCTTGTTTATTGACGTAAAAGCAATATCTCATGATCGTTCTGCCTCAGCGTTACACCAATAACTTTTCAGAAACGTCAGAAATGTCATTTTTGAATCAGTATCACTGGGTTTGACTCTATTGAACCAGTAGAACATGGTTAAATAATAAACATATAAATTCAATACAGGGCATATTTTTGTCACTTGTAGAGACTTTTTTCCTCCCCCACAAACTCCCATTAATGCTTCAGAATCTTTCATCAAGATAAATATAATAACTTTTTCCGCCTCTGAATTTTTTACTTCTGAAAGAGTTTTATGAGACTAAGGTAACACTTGAATGAAAACAGGAGTTTCTGTGGGATTGTGGGATAGCTAATGTCAAAAGCTGAGTAATATAAAGCCTCCAGTATGGTTGCAGTTGAGCTTCTTGGCCTGAATCGACCTTCATTACCTCAGAACTGAGACCAGTGCCACGATATTCATCTTAGTCCAACAAACTGAACAATTAAACAAACGATTATTGGAAACATTTGTGTGATGACAGTGACACGGTCCAAGCCCGACAGTCTCTGATCTCCGGAAACTATTTATGAGTGTACGCAGAATATATGAAGATGAATTTGAGGGAAGAGTTCATCTGCGACTGACGGCTCCATGAACGCAGCTGACATGATGAATTCATCAGAGGTCAAAGGTCTGCCATGAACTCACATAATTCCCATACAGAAATGAAAGGAATCGTTGCATTTTTAAATGAACTGTTCCTTTAAATCTGGCAGGATGTTCAGTGAGTCACGTTTTCGAACAGATTCATATTCTCTTCCAAGTCTGTGAAAGGAGAGTATTTCACTGTATTTACTCCATGTTTCATCCTCAGTGTTATAAACTGAGATCATTGGCATTTACTGTACATTCAGCAAATCATTCAGGGACATTTATATTGCCTGTCTGAACAGACACTGGGAAACTACATTACACTTTCCATCCGTGTGTTTTATTCACAGAACAATCCCATAAAACATCATTAATGGCTCATCTGTTATGTCTAAATACCTGCAACCAGCCTTTAGACTGAAGCCAGAACAGCTTCTGAAGCTAAAACAGTGTTCTTATATTATATTATATCATATTACATTATATTATATTATATTATATTATATTATATTATATTATTTTGTAAATATTTTATATTATATTAATATATTATATTACATTATATTATATTATATTATATTATATTATATTATATTATTTAGATTTAGATTTTATTATATTATTTAGATTTTTTGTCATTAGAATAATGTGCACTGGTTAATCATGCAGAATAATATCATGAACATGTATTAAATACATTTTGATTCACATATGCTAATGTTGATTTTGTGTGTGGTCATATTTGCATAAATGTGCCTACAAGAATTTATTAAAATATATTTGAATATATTTAACTGTGCATTCTGGTCCGTTTTGACCTGGGAGAGGTACATACTGTACTTTTTTTTTTTTAATCCATAGTGTTTAGTATGAATATGAAATTATGAAAGTGTCTTAAGACTGTCAAAATATGCATCATTAATTTTTTTCACATTTTTTTAAACTAAAAATGTAAGAGATATATTGTGAGTGCGTGTGTGTGTGTCTGTGTGTGTGCATCTGCGCGTGTGTGCGTGTGCTTGTGAGTGTGTGTGTGCATGAGTGTGTGCATGTGAGTGTGTGTGTATGTGCTCATGAGTGTGTGTGTGCATGCTCATGAGTGTAAGTTTGTGAGTGTGAGTGTGTGTGCGTATGAGTGCGGATGTGTTTGTGTGCGAGTAAGTGAGAGCATGTGTGAGTGTGTGCTTGTGAGTGTGTGCATGTGTGTGTGTGCGCGAGTGTGTGTGTGTATGTGCTTGTGAGTGTGTGTGCGAGTGTTTGCATGTGAGTGCGGGTGTGTTTGTGTGCGAGTGAGTGAGTGAGTGAGTGAGTGAGTGCGTGCGTGTGTGAGTGTGTGTGTGTTTGTGGAAAGTGTTTGGTTGTGGTTACATCATGGCTCAAGCATCGCAGTGATTCACTGCTCAGATCTTTCTGGTGATGTCAGCCTCTCTGTTGTACTTTGGTGTGGTTTATAAAGTTCAGCCTGAGCACCAAATTCAGCACAATCTGTTTCCAGTCACGAGAATCAGTAGCTTCAGATTTATCAAGTTAAACCTCATCCTCCTGAAACAACAAATCCTCCTCTGACGTCTCGGCTGCATTAATGCACGTTCGACATTCGGCGTCAGCTCTCGCTCCTTCCAAAATAGCATTTTTGATCGCTGTTGCTCAGAAAACTGTGTGTTTTCAAGCAAATAACTCGTCTGAGTCGCTGCCAGGAGGGTTTGGTGTGGGATATCACAGAACAATAGTGCTGAGAACATTAGAGCGCTTTATTTACGATGCTGTAACTGCTATAAAGCCTAAAATACGATCTTCCGCAAACAACAGAATGATGTTATTCACCCACAGGACCAGATTGACTTTTTCCTCTTCCCTTGCGAGTTTGTGCTGTTTGCTGTGACTAAATCTAGATCAGTTGTGGTTGCTGAAATTAACACTTATTTAACATATAATTGTTGATAATCTTCTGGTCCTTATTACAGTGATTTCTCTTGAGCGTGACAGTACGTATGATCCTGATGTGTTATTATGACCCCAAACACGCCACACAAAACATGAGGAATGGGACGGTGTTGACGGGACACAGGCATGCGTGACGTTTGCACAGAGCTCTTGGCAGGACCGTGTTTCTGAACTCTCAGGGGTTTAGATGTGAATCAGACACAAACCCTCTCAGAGCCGCTGCCAGACCCTCAATGAAGAGCCATTGAGAGAAGTGCTTTACTACCACAGAGAAAACAAGACCAGAGAACGGGAACGTGAAGGACAGACATACAGAAGCACTCGGTTTAAGACATTTTTACAGCTCTCTTGAAACTTCTGCTCATAGCAGAGCAAGTAAAAGGTGTTTTAATTAGTGAAGTCTGGGGAAAATCATAAACTTCTGGCAGCCGTCCACACGATCAGCAGGAAAACAGGCATTTTAGCACTGCTAACCAGACTAATAGCTTTACTATTCCATGAATTAGTGTAGATACAAACCAGACTTTGTTAGTGGTACACTGCAAAAAATCATGTTCTTCCTCAGTTTTTCTGTCTTATAAATATCTAAACATTCTTAAATCAAGATACATTTACTGGAGAAGCAAAATGACTGAAGGTAATAAACGAGTTTTTGCTTAAAATAAGAACAAATATCTGCCAATGGGGTCAGAAAAATAATCTTATCTCAAAAGGGAAAACAAGATTATTTTTCTGACTCCATTGCCAGATATAAGCAGAAACTTTAAAGCGTTAGTTCACCCAAAAATTAAAATTCTGTCATTAATTACTCACCCTCATGTCGTAAGACCTTCGTTCATCTTCAGAACACAAATTAAGATATTTTTGATGAAATCCGAGAGGTTTATGACTCGTCCATACACAGCAATATAATCAACACTTTCAAGGTCCAGAAAGGTACTAAAGACATCGTTAAAACAGTCATGTGACTGCAGTGGTTCAACCTTAATGTTATGAAGAGACGAGAATACTTTTTGTGCACAAAAACAAAACAAAAATAACGACTTTATTCAACAATCTCTTCTCTTCCCTGTCATTGTCCTTACGCAGGTGACACGTGTTTATGTCCGAATGCCGGCTCAGTATTGGCCAAAGCTGATCACGTGATCAGCACGACGCATGCGTGTGATGCTGACGCAGGAGCCGACCAATAATGAGTCGCCGTTCTGATGTAGAACCTGGAAGCGCTGGACGTAAACAACGTATGAGAATGACACAGAAGAGAAGAGATTGTTGAATAAAGTCGTTATTTTTGTTTTGTTTTTGCGCACAAAAAGTATTCTCGTCTCTTCATAACATTAAGGTTGAACCACTGCAGTCACATGACTGTTTTAATGATGTCTTTAGTACCTTTCTGGACCTTGAAAGTGTTGATTTCTCTCGGATTTCATCAAAAATATCTTAATTTGTGTTCTGAAGATGAACGAAGGTCTTACGGGTGTGGAACGACATGAGGGTGAGTAATTAATGACAGAAATTACATTTTTGGGTGAACTCTTTAAGCTTTTTGATACATTTTTTTCAGAAAACAAGACTTAGTATCTTAAAGAGGACCCCTTTCACAAGATGTAATATAAGTCTCTGGTGTCCCCAGAATGTGTCTGTGAAGTTTCAGTTTAAAACACCCCACAGATCATTTATTATACCATGCCTAAAATGCCTGTTTTTAGGTGCAAGCAGAAATGTTTTGTGTGTGTATCTTTAAATGCAAATGAGCTGCTGCTCCCTGCCCCACTTTCCATAAGAGGGCGGAGCCTCTGCAGCTCGTGCAACAACGGAACAGGAGAAACGGTATGGAGACGTTTCCACAGAACGTGTTTTTGTATTGCACTGCACTGCTTTTCCATTAACTACTATGTTAACACGCACTAGACTGCCATTCACACAGGGCAGTGGAAAACATAAGGTGTCGAGACGCGTTTTTTACAAATTTAAGCTTCTTTTAACTTGAGTGCTGCATTTTAGTGCCGTTTCCCGCGTGAGACGCAACGGTCAAACACATCTGTCAAGCGCGTTTACTTCCATAGATGTACATTAAAGCCATATTGTCATGAAGTTCCATTTTCAATTTGAATTCCTAAATCTTAAGATGTCTGACATCTTGTCTGTCATAATATTTGTTTTAAACCTTTCAACGTCTTAAAAGTTTGTTCCTTTCTAATGTGACTCTCACATACCACCGGTATGTGAGAGTTTTGCAGTGACTTGTTTACATTTATTGTTGGATCACATACTAATATGAGTGCAGATCATCATTCAGAGTCCAGGAAATTACTCCCATTATATTTGTCTTCTATGTCCAGATGTTCATCCATGTTTTGTGTCCAGGTAAATATTTAAGTGATGTATTTGAATAGTGATGTTACTGATAAATATAGAGTTTAAACACATCTAGAGGACAAACGGATTTAGTCAAAGTTCATTTCAGACCAGGGTTATCATCGTTAACTAAAACTAAAGTCAATAACTAATAAAAATGACCAAAAAAACCCCAACAAATTACAAAAACTTGACCTAAAATTAAAATGAAAATACAAAAATCAAAATTTTAACAAAAACTATACAATAATATCACAATGACACTAAAATAACACAACTAAGATCACATGTGTTTATAACATGATCTACATCCAATTTGGACATGAGCCTAATATCAGTCTGCAGGCTCTGATTGATCATGTTTTATCAGAGGCAGATTTCCAGCAGGATAATGAGATAAAACTGTTGAGTTTGTCTCATCCAGTTGGATCTGAGTGGAATTGTTCAGGATTTCTCTGCAGTGGTTTTGTTTAGACTGGTTGTTGATTCTGTTTATAAGGGAAATATTCAGGACTTCTGCTTCCTGTCGTAACTCCAGATCCGAGGCATAAGGGAGCTCTAAATCAGTAGTGCTGCGGCTGGAAACCTTCCACAACATCTCATGATATATATATATACATATAGACCCACAGAGAGACTGGATCCTCGAGTCTGATCATGAGAGAGAGAGAATGTTACACTGTGAAAAATAAAAGTTTTTAATTGGCATCGATGGTTCCATAAAGAACCTTCAACATCCATGGAATCTTTCCTTTCCGTGCCCTAAAGGTTCTTTATAGCAGAAAAAGGTTCTTTAGATTATTAAAATGTTCTTCACACTAAAAATGGTTGTTCACTGATCACTGAAAGGTTCTTTCAGGAACCAAAAATTCCTTTATAGCCACATCATTATTGATTTTCTGGAGCTCAACCATCAGTCTGTCGACACACTCTCAACAGGTACTTGATGTACTTCTCAAAATGTCTATAAATTTCAAAATGTAACTGGTTTCCTAAATCAGTCATGTCTTTTTCCTCTTTTCAGTGTTTGTAAGTGTGAGCAGCTCTGTTGAGTTCATGATTCTTCTCTCCTCTTCTCCACTAAGCAAGTAAGTGACAGAGATATTGAATTTATGATCCATATTGATAGTTTACAGTAATTACATGGGATTATGCATAAACATGCCCGGTCACAGAAACATTAAAGCTATTCCGTGACTTTTCTATCACTTTGTGAAGGCCTCACATATCTGTCCATTCACAACGGCTACTTAAACTTCATTACTTAAACAAAAATAGTTTATTTTTTTAAATGTAAAATCCGAACAGCCTACAAGTGATCATAAGACCAGTTAGATAGGAAGAGGTGAAAAGCATAAAATTAATTGAAAATAAATTTTTCCACATATATATTTGTTTGTTTTTTTGTGCAAAAAACTTTATTAATATTATAAATGAACCTCGAGGAACATATTAAAATAATTTAAAAAAAAATCCATGTCATGATTCCTTTAACTGCATAAATATTTAGGCCTCAAATTAAGATTTATGTAATAGAATTTCTTATAAAACTATTTGGATTACAAATTAATTTCAGTTTTGACATGAGCTAAAGCTAATAAACTTAATGTGAGGCACATATGTCAGTCATAAATGAAACGCGTCAGATTTCTGCACTCCAAAAATAACTACATAGTTTATTATTAACTATTTGCATCTGTTTGATTTTATTTAAATAATCATATTTTCAAAATTTGCATTTATTTGAACAAATGATGATTCAATGTATGAGATTGAAACATTTTGATTGATTGATGATAAATATATAAACCTGGTTATTGTGTATTTAATACACATTCAGTTTATTAGTACAATAACAGAAATAATTTTTTTATGTTAAGACTGCATAATCCAAATATGGATGCAATTTCGATGCATAAATCTTAAATTTAGGCCTAAATATCTTTTGAGTTGCTTCCATCATGTTAATGTCGTCTGGGTTCATCTGTTTTCTTTAACTTTTATAGTTTTGTTCATGGTTTTTGAAGATGAGGGCATTATTTTGCTGTTCAACTAGATGATTATTGTTGGCATTTATCATCTTTCTCACCAGCCGCTGACCTACAAACAATATAAAGAATGCTGAAATTGATTTGCATTCATCAAATTCAACATTTTCTTTTATGAGGTGTAATGCAGACGGACGGCCTCAGCCTTCCTGCACTTCTCCATCTTCATGTGTGCGTCGAGGGCGAGTCACAACACGTCTGTCCATCTGTCGGTCCATATGTGTTGAACAGGAACTACAGGCTGAAGTTTCCAGCTAAATGAATCAGTAAATTAGACCGTGGGCACTTTGACTCACTGATCAGCGTCTGCATTCATGAGAAATGATCAGCAGCGAGAATAAATGAGTCAGTGAAGCAGCGAGTGACACTGATGAAGCGCTTCGGCTGAATTCTGCTGGTCAGTGTTGGTTGAGTGCATTAGCAGCATTCATGCTCTTTTCTACAAGCTACTAACAAAATGTAGTTGACTATAGTGAGGCTATCAATATATTGTAGATAATTATCAGAATACTTACTTTAAAAAGACTCAAAAATGGTGAGGAAGTGACAGCATCAGTTTTATATTAGTATTAGTATATTTGTTAATATTTTGAATTAGATTTTTAATTTTATATGTTCGTTTTTAGTAATTTTTTTTCTTTGTTTTTATCATTTTTATTAGTTTTTTTTTTTAATGTATAGTTTTTATTAAGTTTTGTTTAGTTTATTTTAGTACTTCAACTTAGTGTTGGCAACTAGCTGAAATAATTTATTTTATTTCAGTTAATGTTTATTTCATTTTTTTTAATTATTAGTACAAAAAAAGTTTTTTTTTTTTTTTTTTTTTAATGATTTTAGTTTAATAACACTTACACAACTAAACCATACAATTTTTTAATTGAAGCATTTAAATTAGGGCTGTCAAGCGATTAAAATTTTTTATTATGATTAATTACATGATGTGTTGATTAATTAATTGAATTAATAGCAAATTAATCACACATCAAACTTGGCTGAGAAATTACTCCCAAATGATAATTTAAAGTCATTATTGTGTTAAATGAGAAAAACATCAAATAGACATTACAAAAAGTAGCAACTAGCTGAAATATAATGTTTTCTTTGTTTTATTTTATTTTAAGTACTAAATGTTTTTTTTAATTTTTTTATTTAATGATTTTAGTTTTAGTTATCGATAATAACACTTACACAACTAATCATTAAATGTTTTGAATTGCAGGCTGTCAAGTGTTTACAATTTTTAATATAATTAATTACATGCATGTGCCAATTAATTAATCGAATTAATCGCAAATTAATCACACATCCATTTTGGGCTGATAAATTACTCCCAAATAATCATTTAAAGTCATTATTGTGTTAAATGATAAAAGCACTGAATAGACATTACAAAAAGTAGCTTTAGTAATTTGTTTGTGTTTTTGTAATTTTTATTTGTTTTTTATGTCTGTTGTGGTTTTTAGTGTTAGTTTATTTAGTTTTAGTTATTTTAGTACTTCAACTTATTGATGCCTTGGCAAATATAGCTGAAATATAAGTTTTTTTTGTTTTATTTTATTTCAGTTAATGTTAATTTTAAGTATAAAAAAGTTTTTTTTTATTATTGTTTTAGTTATAGTTAACGATAATAACCCTGGACGGCATTAAACTTTAACACATAAAGTTACACAACTAAACCACAGAGTTTTGAATGGCAGCCTTTAAATATTTCAGCACGACTGCGTGTTTGAGAAACCTGTCTGAGAATAATCATTATTTGGCACTTCTGCTTGGTGACACTAGGAGGCGCACAAATGACACACCTTTAAGTTAGTAGCGTCACTTTTTTTAGTTAGTCCTCAACATTAGTACCCACACAAAACTATAACATCATGTAAGTACTTTCTGAAATGAGTTTCTGTCAGTTGCTTTTCAGATACACATGAAGAAACATGAAGTGAATGACTATTTTACAAAATGCAAGATCCACAACAGTTTTTATCCGACAGTTTGCATGCAAACAAGCAGCCGGAGGTCAGTAATGAACTGAAACTAACCCACAGAACGAAGGGTTAACCGTAACCCAGTCGAACCAACACAAACAGCCTGATTTCTGCTCATCAGTCCTGTAAATCCCAGAAGGTGTGAAGCCAAACAAATGAAGGGCTTATTGCTTGGCTCACTTTGACCTGGAAAACATTATCCCGTTTGTGTCTCCAGAATCCTGCAGTTCTCAATGTTCCTTTCAGAAACGTGTCTCTGGTCCAGATTTCACTGGAGAGAATGAGACAAATGAAAAACTTCACTTCCAATTTCCTTCAGAGCTGAATAAGACTGAACCCGGATCTGTGAGAGACGACACATGCTGCTGGTGTGTTCGACAATATCGCCATCTGGGATTATTTTCATTTCATAAATGGAAGAAATTAAACAGAGAATCACATTCTCATAACATGAATTAAACCTCGTTGCGCCACTTTGCATGGATAATTTTTCATGCATTGTATGTAAAGATATACTGTGCAACCATTCAGAACATATGACCGCTGGAGAAGCAAAATGACTTCAGATATTAAGTCTTGTTTACTGAAAAACTGATAAAAAAATGAAGTGAGTTTCAAATATCTGCCAATTGAGTCAGAAAAATAAACTTGTTTTTCGGCAAGCAAAACATAATATCTTCAGTCATTGTGCTTCACAAGTAAATGTATCTTGATTTAAAAATGTCTAGATATTTGTACTTATAAATATATATATTTTGTTTGCCATGCAGAAACTAGTAGTACAAATACTATTATTGTACAGTTGGGATGTAGATGTGGGAGAAGTTCATTTAATGATGTAGGACGTGGTCCCTTGAAAATACAAACAAAAGGATCAAATATTCCTCCAGGAACATAAATAATAGTGGATTATAAATAGTCATTCATAAAACAATATGAAGCCCTTCCTGCAGAAGCCCGTTGGCACCTCAGATTTGACAGCTCATTCATTCTTTGATTGTGTTCCATGTATTTATGAAACTGGAGTCACGGTCGGGTTCAGCAGTAATGTTTTAATATCCAAACATGTCCGGATGCCATCTCATTCACCCTCTTCCAGAATATTCCGGTAAGTTTACAGGCAGTCTAACATTGATGGATTTGGTGGTTTCTCTGCTGTTCTGCTCCCTGAACACTCCACCGCATAACGTTTCTGCTCTTTTGTCTTTTCTAGGGTTCTTTAAGGGTTCGGTGTCTGGTTTTGAGAGCTGTTTTTGGTGTTTATAGTGGATGTATGAAGTTCACAGCAGAGGAACCACAGGTGTAGAGAATCACATCTGTCAACATTGTCCACTAACAGGTTTTTGTTGTTGTTGTTTGTAAAGTATGTTCAGCGAATCAATCCCATGACCTTGACACTTCTAATGTCATGATCTACCAGTTGAGCAACAGCGACTCTCAGGAAAATAAATGACACTTGTTTTGATAGTTTGTATATATGCAATATGCATGTGACAAAAATGACATTTTTAGAATTGGAATATCGCATAAAACATATTCGAATTAAGCAGCGTGTGCTCAAGAGAACAAAATCATCACTTCCTGGGAATTTGGCGCAAAATATCGGTAATAAAAATGTAAGTTGCTGCAATCGGGCTCTTTTTTCCTTGTTCGTCTCACACACAATAAACGCTGTCATGTTCTCTTGCGTTCGGATGCTGGTGTTTGGGAACACAATCCTGTGAGACGCTTTTGGAGGGAATTAAACCAAATCATTCTGATGACAGACTTTGACTCAGGCGTTTCAGAACCACCAAACCAACATTTGAGACGCTGATATGCGATTGGTCCGCTGGTTAGTCCAGTTATCCAATCACAGCCTCTGCTGAGCCATCAAATATCGCGTAGAGGCATTGCGCATCGATGGATTTATTCGGTAAATGTTTATACATGTCTTCATATTGGATAAAAATGATCCAACTCAATTGAGAGCATGTGTTTTTATGTTTATTTTTTAGAAGTTATGCACATTTTGCCATTTCCGTCCAGTGTTTTTTTAATGCGATATCCCAAACTTTGCATTAAAACAGGTGGATGAAAGCATTTCTAGTGTTAAACATGTTGAGGAAGCATATTGTTGAGCTCTAGAAGTTTATTTGATCCTGAGTTTATTAAATTAGTTCGTCTGACTGTAAGTGGAGAAGCTAAAGCCACCGGTGAGTGATGCTCTCTCTTCTGTTTCTCTCCACAGCTTCATGACATGTGGCTTGAACAGATGTCGCAGACGGCAACACAGAACAAATGCTTCATCTGCGCTCGCGGTGTGATGAACCGTGATGAAGTGAGTGTGTGTACGAGCGTTCGGAGCTCGCTGTCTTTCTCCGGGCGTTGGGTGGTCTGATGGTTTTGTTAGAAGTCGAGGGTTTTGAACACATCTGTACACCAACATCTCACTGCAAAATCAAACAAAATGCAATAGTATTGTACAATTATGACTGAATACATGATTCGATTTACAGCACGTGTGACTCAGGAGGAAGGGTTTGGTTGTGAACTTTTCATGCCGTCCATTCGTATGTTTGTGAGCCGTCACTCACTTCATATCTGTTCTGGTCAGTCAGAGGAGAAATGCAGCGAGTATTTGCTGAAACAACATAAACACATTAAAATGTCTGAGTGCTGAGAAAGTGAGGAAACATAGTCACATAAAACCACTTCATGTCTGTGAGGATGCTGAACAAATATTAAACCATTGAACGAGGCCTTAAACTGCACCGCGGCAGACCGGACGCCCCGTCCAACACAAACACACACACACTCACTCTCACACAAACAGTCAACACACACACTCACGCACACACGCAGTGAATGATTAGTTTCACATTATAAAAGTGCAGCAGTTTTATGCTTGTGAATCTATATTCCTCAAGCACATCAAAATGCTTCCAAGCATCACTACAGATTATAATGGAATTTCCGAACCTGTAAGACTTTCATTCATCTTCAGAACACAAATGAAGAACTGACAATTTGATGCTTCAAAAAGTTCATAAAAAGATCGTAAAACTAATCCATATGAATTAAGCGGTTTAGTCCAAATTTTCAGAAGATTTTCTGGAAGCTCAAACGTGCTGCGTAACACGAGAATGAACCTCATTGGTTCTTGCTGAAGCTCAAACGTGATGCGTAACACGAGAATGAACCTCATTGGTTCTTGCTGAAGCTCAAACGTGCTGCGTAACACGAGAATGAACCTCATTGGTTCTTGTAGAAGCTCAAACGTGATGCGTAACACGAGAATGAACCTCATTGGTTCTTGAAGAAACTCAAACGTGCTGCGTAACACGAGAATGAACCTCATTGGTTCTTGTAGAAGCTCAAACGTGATGCGTAACACGAGAATGAACCTCATTGGTTCTTGCTGAAGCTCAAACGTGCTGCGTAACACGAGAATGAACCTCACTGGTTCTTGTTATAATTATGACTTAGTATATAATAATTTTGACGTTTCATCTCATAAACATGACTTAGTATGTCATATTTTTGATTTATCAGAGTCGTTGGAGGTGAATTTTAAGTCCCTACGTTTATGTCTGAGTCAGTTTGGATAAATACATTTGCTAAACTGGGTCATTTTAATCTTTCCGCTACTTGAGTGAGTGGATGTTCTTCATGTGTGTGTTTGATGCTGAAGACTCTGGTATCTGCTCTTCCTCTGGAGTCGGCGAGTCTCTGGTGTTGAGCTGCAGAGTCTCAGTTTCATGTGGTTTGTGGATCGATGCCAAACTATGGAAAGCAGCTCCTCAGTATCCGAGAGGAGCGTCCACTTCATTCTTTTGTCTCTCGGCCCTCGCGTCGTTTCCACGTGCTCCGGCGCTGGCAGCTCTCGAACGCTGCGTCTTGTAAATCCGGCTGTAATAATCAGGCGTGTGTGCAGAGGCCCAGAGACCCACAATGCCGTGCTGTCGGAGTTCTGAGCAGAATAAATAAATCCTGAAGAGAACTATGCAATGTTAGCCAGCAAACACACACACACACACACACACACACACACACACACACACACACACACACAAACACACACTGGTTGGACTAAAGCCACTGCATATGGTAGTAGTAACTCTGTTTCTCTCTCTCTGACTGTCTTTCTTTCTGCCTCTCTCTCTCTCTCTCTCTCTCTCTCTCTCTCTCTCTCTCTCTCTCTCTCTCTCCCTCTCTCTCCCTCTCTCTCTCTCTCTCTCTCTCTCTCTGCCAGAGGAGATTCAGGCAGACTCATTTCACACGTGTCACATCTCTGCTGTCTTTCCACTGCTCTGGCCAGACACACACACACACACACACTCTCTCTCTCTCTCTCACACACACACACACACACACGGATGAAAGACAAGAGTGTCGTTAATGACCATGAGGCATTTAAGAAAGAAAGTAAGAAAGAAAGAGATAGGAAGCATGATTATGTTCAGAATAGCAGTGTGTGTGTGTGTGTGTGTGTGTGTGTGATCTGGTCAGTATTATTTAATTATTATTTTAGTTTATTATAGTTTTAATAATATTTTGAATTAGCTTTTATTTTTATTTTTGTATTTTTCCTGTTCATTGTAATTAAATTATATTATTTATTTTTTTAAATGTTGCTATTTAGGTTTAATTTATTTTTATTAATTAAGTTTTATATAATTAGTTACATTTTGTTCATTTTTAATTAGTTTTAATTTTTATTTATTTCCAGTTAATAATTTTAGTGCTTCTACTTGAAGTTATTTCATTTTATTGCCAAGGCGACATTTCTAATTTTCGTTAGTTTGTTTTTCAACTAATATCTATATTTTATTTTATCTCAGCTTTATGTCAACAGAAATGTTTTTAATAGTTTTAGTTAACGATAATAACCCTGCATGGAATTAATAGAAATAGAGCGATATCTATACAGATAACTATAAGAATATCTATATTAGTGTCCACACAAACGCACAATATTGTTCTGTTTATTATAAGCGCTGCAGTTTTGTCGTCTGCCGCTTTAAATGCTGTAACTCTTTAAAGCAGGATGGATTCTGATTGGCTGATTGTTTTTATCATTCATCAGCTGGAAAAAATAGTTGTGAAAGTGATTAAAACGGTATTGTTTCTCTGTGCCGTTATCATTATAGTTGTGTTGTGCACGTCACTGTACGTTTTTTTAGAACTATATCATTATCATTATAATTATAGTTATCGTTCTTGGTGTGAACGGGCCTTTACGCTGTGATTTATCACTGTAAAGCTGCTTTGAAACAATCTGTATTGCATAAAGCGCTACAGAAATAAAGCTGACTAGACCTGAATAGAGCGATCATATACAGTTATCCAGTCACTGATACAGTAAGTGGATATAAATGAATAAATGGACATGAAATATGAAAGACATGTAACTAGTGCAGCTGCTGCAGGACTGAGACTATCAATTATAGAGTTTACAGTCATTATACACACACAGATCAACCTCAGATAACCCACAGAGACTCTAGGCTTTCCATGTCAATCTTGTTTGTTTTTTTAAGAGTGTTTAATTTAGTGTTCTTGCGGTCAGTATTATATTACCCACGGCACTAATGCAGCGCGTGTTTCTTGCGTTCTGATCTTCATGGCCGTCGTGATGGTTAAACATTATTTCTGGAGGTCAGTTGCAGGTTCTATATTTACTTGGACGGCTGTGAGCTTTACACCTGTTAAAAAAGACAATTCAACAGTTGTGTGAAACCCGACTCACTCTATATGATGCTGGACGCTGCGTTTCAACATGGAGATTTTAAATAGAAGGTGTTTGCTGATCGTTTGAATGCTCAGATGCTGGACGGCCCGTATTTTCAGACGCCACTGCTTTTTTTTGAGGGTGTCGAGCTCACAGGAACACAACACCAGAAAGAGAGAGATGTGTGTTCAGTATATATATATATATATCTAGTTCAGCCATGAAACTCTAGAAGGCACAGGCTGATTGGCTTTACATGCAATCTGCATGCAATCACATCATTACCGCACTGCACAAGCTGATTGGCCTCTGCTGATCCTGCAGCCAATGAGATTGCTGGGGGAGGTGAAGAACCCCTCCACCTCCCCAGCTCCACCTGCCTAGATCTGCCTAGATACATGCTCACAGCAGCGTGTCTGTGCATCTATTAGCAGTAGCAAGTGCGTACTTTGTGCAAGTATTAGGATGACGGTGAGTAAATGCCACATGATGATTCTGGCAGGAGCTTCTCGTCTCATTAGTTGTGGTGTGTGTTTGTGTCAGTCGTGATGTGAGAGGATCCCAGCAGGAGCCCATTGTGTTTCTCTGAGCAGATCCGAGTCTCTCTGTACTGGCGACAGCTTCAAACACGCTTTCCTTTCATCACGGATACATCAGATTTATTCAGGAAAACACACTCGACTGGAATAGCAAGTCACGCTGGATTCATTCATTACGGCTGATTCAGTTTAATGCTGGACACTCAGTTATTACTGCAGACGATTATACATGAATCATTAGACTGAATTTATAGATCTGTTTTGTTGAGCTGCAGTCGGGAGAATCTGTTTCAGTGCATTAGTTCATTTAAAGTTGTCTGGTCTTTAATAATGTTCTCAAAATCATTGTTCATTTAACTTTTTAACGCTTTTGAATCTGAAGTGAACCAATATTAAATCTTAAATCTCAAGCATCGATCTTTTAGTCTTTGCTGTTTTCAGTTGATGTGTGAAAAAACTTCACTAAACATTATTTGTAGCTCCTGCGATCCAATAATCACAATTATTTAAAGCATTAGTTCACTTCAGAATTCAAATTTCCTGATAATTTCCTCACCCCCATGTCATCCAAGATGTTTATGTCTTTCTTTCTTCAGTCGGAAAGAAATGAAGGTTTTTGAGGAAAACATTCCAGGATTTTTCTCCATTCACTGGGGTTCAACGGGTTTCAGTGTGTCACGCGTGACCTTTCCAACATGATTACATAATGCGTGGCGCATCACAGAGCAGAGCAAGACGAGCATTTGTGGTTAAAAAGTATATAATTTTTATTTTTTTAGAAGATGGCCGATGGTTTCTCTAGATAAGACTCTTATTCCTCATCTGGGATCATGTAGAGCTCTTTGAAGCTGCACTGAAACTGACATTTGGACCTTCAACCCGTTGAACCCCAGTGAAGTCCACTATATGGAGAAAAATCCTGGAATGTTTTCCTCAAAGACCTTCATTTCTTTTCCACTGAAGAAAGAAAGACATGAACATCTTGGAGGGTGAGTAAATTATCAGGAAATTTTAATTCTGAAGTGAACTAATCCTTTAAGGCTGTGTCCTTTCTAACTTTTGATTTGATATGAAACAAAGTTTAAGCTTTCCAAAGTCAGTTTTATCATGAAATTGAAATGATAAATGTGTTTTTATGTCTCTTGATCGCTGTAGCACTTCAGTTCAAACAGCTCATTAACTGATCATCTTTTTACACTCTCACTCTCTCTCTCTCTCTCTCTCTCTCTCTCTCTCACACACACACACACACACACACACACACACACACACACACACACACACACACACACACACACACACAGGAATCCTCAGACTCAGCTGTTCATATTAATTAGTTCCTCATTTTAACGAGCTTCAAAAGGACTCGTTAGTTGTGTCAGTGATTAGGTTGAGGGCGACTCTAATTGTTTAAAGCAAATGAAAACAGGCTAAATTTGCTCCTTCAGGAAAACACAGTGAACACTGCAGTCTGTAAATTTGATCTTGTGGGATTTATGGATCTCATTCTCAGAGCTGATTAACATTTCATTTAATAATAATAAACACTTTTGATGTTTTTGTTTATCCATAGAAACACAGTGTCCTCTCGCTATTTATCTCAGTAAACATACTGGATCAACATACAGGTATACTACGCTTTATATAACACATTATCATAAACGGTGTTACATTATCAAAAACAGTGCTAATACAGGCTTTAAGCCAAATATAATATAATTTTCTTTGATTTTATGGTGCAGTATTCCTGATAGTCATACTAATAGTAAACATTTTTCTTGATCAGCCAGTTTTTGCAGCCCTTTCCTGTGTGATTGAAGAGTCTGGAGGTTCTGGATCTGGTTTCGGCGCTCTGGGTTTGGTTTTGATCTGGTTTTAGTGGTTCTGTCGCTCTGAACAGCTCCGAATATTCATGTGAATGAACTCAGCATCAAAGCCTCCTCAGATGTGTTTTACGGCCGGTCGATCCATAGGGAAGCGCTCCATATTCATCTGGGTTACGCTCCTCATTCACGCCTCTTGTTTATTTTCTTTTAAGATGCCACAAAACATGAGAGAATATGAATGTGTGTTTGAGGCTGCGTTTAATAATTGAGAAAAACTAATCAGAGATATCTTTGAAGACTGATTTTTCTATTATTCATCCTTCATTTATTTTAACAGTCAGGATGTGATGATTTACAGTCTTGCCCAGCTAACAAAAATATGTTCTAAGAGCATTTTGCAAACGTTCCCATTAAGTTGTATAAACGTTATTTCTGAATGTTCAAAGCATCCATGTTTCAAATGTGTTATTCAAACATTATGGGAACATTCAGAGAACATTTAAAAGTAACAAGTATGACGTTAAAAAATGAACGTTCTATTAGCGTTACTGGAAGAACGTTTGTTCATAACTTTGAGAGAACCTTGTCAGAACGTTCTGAGAACGTTCCCTGTCTGCTGGGTAAGTGGAATGTGGTTTTCGTGGCTTGTTCACACAGTCTCTAAACAATCTCTTGCACTGTTTCTAATTTCAGAATATCACAAACATCCCATTTTTCTATGGCATGTTTCTTGGTCAGCGTTCAGCAGGGATTCGCACGGTATGTTTTGCTCTGTAATGTAGACATGAGTGCAAGTTCGTATTGGCGTGTCTGAGGTCTGTGTGTCTGCGCTGATGTCCGGATTCTTCTAGCCGTCTTTGTCTCTCGCGCCGCAGACGGTTTTACCATCCTGCACTCGGACCATCTGAGCCGACTAAAGGTGCCCACAAATATCTGCTGCGCTCGGCCAAAACATCGCAGGACCATTAGAGTGTCATTTCAGATTAAACTATGATTTCATGAGTGTTTATGCTGGTCAGTTTGATCTGCTGTTCTGAGTTACATTTCAACATCAATATTTTACATGCTTTCTAATCTTAAAAGTTACAAAACTGATTTCTTGGAAGGGAAATTAGTCTGTTTCAGGGTTATTATAGTAAACTTAAACCATAAATACACATTTTTCATTGCTTGTAATAAAATAACCTGTTAACTGAAATACAATAGACTATTAAAAAAAACCTAAACTTCATTTATTTCTGCTAGTTGCAAAGGCAATTTTCATTTAGTTTAATTACTAAATATAATATACTAAAATATAGTTTAAATACTAAAATAACTAAAACTAAAACTGAAATAAAAATTTAAAAATATATTTAAAAATATATATATAAAAATGTCAAAAATATGAAACAAATTGTAACTTGATATTCTAAAATAACTCAAATTAAAACTGAAATAAAAATTCATAACTATATTAAAATATATATATATATATATATATATATATATATATATATATTATAAAAACAACAAATTATACCTTGATATATTAAAATGTCTAAAATAAAAACGAATAAATACTATATTTAAAAAATATAAAAATGGCAATTCGGTATACTAAAATAACAAAAACTGAAAAAAATAATACAAAATATATTAAAAAATTATTTAAAACAAATTGGCAAAAACACAACTGTAACTTGAATATATCAAGTTACAATTTTTTTGTTTTTGCCATTTTTTAAAATATATTTTGTAATAATTTAAAATAACTAAAACTGGAAATAAAAATGAATAAAAAAAAAACCTTAAAAAAATGGCAAAATTGTAACTTGATATATGAAAAAAAAAATGAAAATAAAAATTAATAACTTTAAAAAAAAAAAAAAATGGCAACAGCACAACAAATTGTAAATAGAACTGAAATAAAGAAAAAATATATATATTTAAAAAGTAACAAACACAACGAATTGACTAAAACTTAAAAATATTAAACATAAAATTCAAAATATTAATAAAAACACTCAATTATACTATAAATAAAACTGCTCTGTTTACTGTAAACAAGATCACTGATGTCCAGTCAAAACTTTTGGTGAATATTAAAGTGCCAGTGACTCTGTAGAGTTAATGTAAAACTGTAGCTGAGTTTGTAATGAATCTCTCTCAGGGTGAGCGCAGCGGTCAGGAATGCAGCGATGAATCATTCCCCTCGTCCACAGGACCAAAGAACGGCTCTTCAGACTCACACCAGTCCTTAAACTAAACTAAACTAAACTAACTCACATCCTGGTCTTTGTGCTCAAACCTTGAGCTAATAATAGACTCGCCTGGAATCTCTCTCTCTCTTTCCCAGTTCGACCATCGTGAACCAATCCGGGTTAGCAGGGAATGTTCTCTGGAATGACAATTAAACGAAACAAAGACAAACCGGCGCAGTGAACCAGGACAAATTAGAGGGTGAGCAGCTGCCAAGAGCCGTAAATGTGCAGAGATTGATTTCATTCACTGTAAAACTGTAAAAATGCTGCTCAAGTCCAGAGAAAGACAGATCAGAGCCGTGGGGAGTGTGTTCATGATCATCCTCACTGCAAAAAAAAATCATGTTCTTCCTCAGTGTTTCTGTCTTGTTTTCCAGTACAAATATCTAAACTTTCTCAAATCAAGATACATTTACTGGAGAAGCAAAATGACTGAAGAGAAATTAATCAAAATGAAGTGAGAACAAATATCTGTCAGTGCGGTCAGAAAAATAAACTTGATTCAAAGGGAAAACAAGATTATTTTTGACCCTTTGTTTAAAGCAGAAAAGAAGCTTGTTTCCATCAGGGAATAAAAAAGAAGGTAATTGTGACTTTTTATCTCACAATTCTGACATTTTCTTTCAATTGTAAGTGTATATCTTAGTCTGAATTGTTAGATTGTAACGTTCAGTTTGGTTTCTGTTTCATTTATAGCAAAGTCCCTTTAAGACAAGTCATTTCACTTGGCGGCCATCTTAGAAACGCCTCTCGGGCATTTAAGTGCAGCTCCTATCTCTTTGACGGGGGAAACATCAAATTCTCCAAAGCTGTTTGCCAGGCTTTCGATATATAATATTTGAAATCACCAGTGAAATCTGACAACAACTGTCTCATAAATCTTTTTCTGACTGTTTCTATAGGAACCGGAGCTTCTAACAGCCGCTGCAGTGACTCTTATTTAGAAGGCGGGACTTCTAAATAATGTCGCAGATTTAATTACATTGCAGAGGGGGAGGGGGGATCAGACTCCGTTGTTTAATGACAAAATAAACGTATATAATTCATACACTACATGTATGAGTACATAGTGCATAAGTACATAGTAGCGCGTCATTTGGGATGCAACTTTTGTTTCCTGTGTTTCCTTTTTGTTTCCATGGTTCCTCAGCATGTTTTCATTTGTTGCCATAGCGACTGACTGATTGATTTGATTCACCTGCTCCTGGTTTCTGTGTATTTCTAACCCTTAGTTTGAGTCATTATTTGTCTGTTCTCGTCTATGTTTACTCTGTAAACCCAAATCAGTTGAGCTAACTCAAAAAATCTGAGGTAATCAGTTACATCAATTTTTTTGAGTTAAGTAAGCAGAACTATCAAGTTTTGAGTTTGTAGTACTCAAGCATGTTTATTGCTCCTAACTTGAAGTACTGAGCTAGCTAACTAGTTCATTTTGATAGCAAGTAACATAAAAGATTTAGTTGATTAACTTTTTTTATTTTGAGTTCTTGCAAATCAAATGAATTATTTACTTCACTGTAAACCATAAGTTGTCAGACCTAAAAAAAAAAAAAAAAAAGGTGAATGAGAATTTAAGTTAAGAAACTCAAAGTTTAAGTAAGATTTTTATTTTGTACTCACATTTTTATTGTTCTTAACTTGAAATATTTGAGTACAATAATTTATACATTTAACTTAAAATTATCAGGTTTTCTCAACGTAAATACTTAGCTAGCTATAACAAACTAATTCAGAAAATGCCAACTTGCTAATGTGCTAACATGTTAGCAATATCATAGTATAACACTTACTGAATGAGTACAGCAACTTAAAACATGTAACTTACCTGATGATAACTCTCCAAAAACCCACATTAACAGAAACTCTTCTAAATTAGCATAACAAAACATGAATCACTACTAAATCTCCCTTACCATTAATCTTGCACAAAAAACATTATATAACACTTAATTTTAGCATTTACTCTCCCTTTTGAGTGCCATGTGCAAAGTATGCTGGGAAATAGAAATCCCAGCCCAGTTTCAGTTAAACTTAAGTTAGTCTAAATGAAAAGAAATAAGTCCAAACAACTCAAAATAATGAAACTTGTAAACTAGTACATTTGAATATACTTAAAATATGTCAGTGCTGTGCATTCAAAAGAAAAAGAAAGCTCTAAATACTCATAACAGTTAATTTAACTGAACTAATTTAAGTTTGTCCTACTCAAACCAATTAAGTATTTTGAGTGTTAGGGTTTAAGGTTATTATTCTCCTGTGTTTTTGATATTCTCCTGTTCTCCTACATGTTTTTTCTTTTGTCAAGTATTGTTAATAACCGCGACTGATGTGTTTAGATCCTTCCTCTACTTTTTTTTTTTTTTAAATTATTCCATGTCGGAAACAAGCTTCCGTAAGAAACTCGTTCAAGTTTCTTAGAAAATGAGACTTTGTATCTCAAATACAGTTATCTGGATTTAACCCTGTAAAGCCTGACATGTGAAATAAGTCAAAATAGATCATATTTTTAAAAATTTCTAATAAATGATGTCTGGATAATCAAGTAAACCAAAGCTGAAATATTACTAACAATATTCTTACGTTTACTTGATAAAAATCAGTGCAGATTTGACAGCAGAAAGACACGTGAAGCTCGAGCTGAAGGACGTTTGTACAGTTATACTGAAAGACTTTTACTGGATAAAACAGTCTAAACTCTCAATTAGACAATAGAAGGACTGGAGGAGATTGTGTGCGACAGGTTTATCAGATCATGTTGATCATTTAGAGGGCTTTGCGTATCAAATATGGAATTTATAGGGTTAAAAATGTTTAAATATTTGCACATTTGGCAGTGTGTGACCAGTAGGCTATTAATGATCTGTATGTATGAAATACCCAGATGTTCTGCTGCATTTGCCAAACATGCAGTTTATCAGAGCACACTGGGAGAGAAACTGTATCCCACAATGCAGTGCGTTCGACTTCACATTCCCTTTCCAGAGTGACCGAAAGAATCTTTAACCACAGTCTTTTCCTTGATGTTTATGTGTGCTTGCTGATTCACACAGTAAAATAATAGCATGCAGTATACAGTGTCTATTGCACAGTATGCAGTTGAAAACATGCAAGCCTTTGCCGTGGTTAAAATATTAAAGTTCCAATAGACAAAAAGATGCTTTAATGACGTGTTGTGAAAGTATTCCCGCGTGTGGAATAGTAATGAGCGTCCGTTAATGCCGATGGGCCGGGACGGGGGTTCTGAGCAACCCGAGCTAATTAATCCTCCGTCCTGCAGTTGACGAGCTCTCGGCTGGACGTCTTTGTCTCTGTATTCACACAGTGTGAGAATCGGCCTGTTGAGCTTGTTTTTGAGCGAGTTCAAAGCGACAGAACAGAGATTAGACATTGTTCCTGCTTTCGGACGCTCATCTACAGCTGAGCGGAATGAACAACCTCGGCACAACGGGAGCAGTCATGTGTGAGACGGAGAAAATGAGCTGGATATCACTAATGAACACACATGTACACACACTTTCAGTCAGGAACATCCTCGGCTCGTCAGTGGGAGGGAAAGCTCATTTGAGTAAAGTAAATATTAAAAGGATCAGCAAGCATTAATCAGAATCACAAATACAAAGCAATATCTATTTTCAGATTAGAGATGGTTATCATTCAAGATATTTAGATTTCCTAATTTAAGATGTTTCTTCCAAATAATCCAAATAATGCTTGTAGTTGTATTGATGGCTCAATCGGATTGAAAAGCCTTCATGTGAACACCTCAGTCGATTCGAATTACATTTCTATTGGATTGAAAGGGGTGGTGCAGACCTGAAATAATCCAATCAAAAGCATGTACCCAGCTGAAGAAAAATCTTTTGTTAGCCGTAAACAGTATGGGAACGTTACTTTTCAATGTTCTCTGAACGTTCTGAAACAATTAGTAACATTAAAAAATGTTAGACGAACGTCTAAAACCTTCCATGGATGATGTATAAATAATGTTTTTGTGCTAACATTTCAAGAACATTATTAACTCTTTCCCCGCCAGTGTTTTTTTTTTTTTTTTTAAATGTGCATTTTTGATCATTTTCAAAATAACAGAGAGACTGCTTTTAAAAAAAAACAAACCTGTTTTATTCTAGCTTCATGCATTTTTATATCAACACTTGAATGTAGGTAAGTTTCATTAAAAAAAAATCAACATTTTGAACAAAAAGCTGTTTTTTCAAGGACTACAACATGCATACACAATGCTTCTATCGCTTGTTTCTGCTCCTTTGCCTGTGTTTTGATCTGTACTCTTTCAGAAGATGCGCGCCCCCTACCGTATAACAGTGAAAACATGGATTGCCAAAAAATGTCAGGGAAAGAGTTAAAGACCAGATAACTCTGAACGAATGTTCTATTAATGTTACAGGAAGAACATTTGTTTATAACTTTGAATATGACCATCTTTCAATCGGATTCAATAAAATATAATAACATCTCTGTTTACATGCATTTTACTTCTTACAACATGCATATGTTCTTCTTTTCTTTTTTTCTTTTTCTTTTTTTTGCTTCATATGAAGTGGTCAGTTAAGGAGACTGTCAGCTTTGTTACCAAGGCAAAATTAAAAATTGTATAGTGACCTGGGCTGCGTTTCACTTCACTCTTACACACACACTTGCAAACTTCCCTACGCACGTCCCCTCGAGGGAATCATGATTGTGACGTCACAACACATTGTACTTAATTTACCACCACCCTACACAATAATAGTGTATGATATTGGCATTATTTCGACATTTAACTGCATTTAATAATGGCAGTGGCTATTTGCACTAAGTGAAAATAGAAATTTATTCTGTTTACACTAAGTGACAGTAGCAGCATTTTCTTAGCGATATGTTATTTACACTGTGAAAATAGCGCTAGATTCTATATTGATCGCATTAAAAGCCAGGTGTGTGAGCCTTACTCGCTACTGCTGCTCCACTGAAGATGTTGAATTCCGCACGTCTTTTTTAAAACTTGAGCGGCCCAACCAGACATTGGTGGGCGGAGCAAGTGTAAATAACATTTGCCTACAAGGGACGCTATTGCACTTAGTGTAAATAAGTGTTGCACTTAGTGTAAATAGACACTCCGTTTAAGGCTGTAGCTACCTTAAGCTGACTGTTATAGTTTATTGTATTATCATTTTCGTTTGTGTAATTTTTTATATTTTCTCCAACAGCCCAAGCATACATACAAACCTACAGAATGGTGCGTAAAACAAATTCATAAGAAAAAAAACGTAAATAATAACTCAGTTCCATTGCAGATTCCAAGTAATCAAGGGCTTAGAGTGTTCCATTTCAACACATTTCGAGGGTTCCGCCAGTAGTGGGCACTCGTGCAACATAAGCAATGATGTACATCCAGGTGAACGAGATGGAGGGAATTTAGCGAGTGCATAAAAAAAATGACTTAAATGAAGCCATTGGCTGCATCCAAAATTGTATACTTACCTACTATATAGGAGACGAAAAACAGTATGCAACAAGTATGTACTGTAGAGTAGGCGAAAAGTACCCGGATGAACTACTACTTCTGGCAAGATTCTGAAGTGTGCATACGATGGACACTTTACTATCCCATAAGGCCACGGGACAGGATTTATGAATGACAGTGAAGCGACGCAGCTGACGGTACTGTAGGTCACATGACAGCAACAACATGGTGGATTTAGTATGTCCAGATTACATTCATACTATAATAGAACATACTTCTTTAGCGTTCACAAGTACTTATTCTAAACAAGTACCTACTCGAGAGAGTATGTGATTTCAGACACAGCCATTATCACCAGTTCTAAATGCGGTTTAAGTTTTGTTCGGAATACATAAATGCATATGCAAATGAAAATTTTAATTGGTTTGCAAAGTTTAGGGTTTATAGGCTATAAATACAACTTTCAGATAATCTGAAATCAGATTGGATTCACTTGGATTGATGAAAATTAGTGCATGCAGGCCTAAATAATGTTTTTGTGCATCTGCTGTGAGTAACGCACATTTCAGGCTGGTTAACAAGAGCGGCTCAGTAAAAGAGCTGCGTAATTTCCTCACAGTTAACGGCACGTTTCCTTCATTACTGAAGCTGCTGCGTTTGTAGTGTAAAATCATTCTTCAGATTAGCAGAGCCGCGGCCATATGGAGCTCATAAACGCGCGGCGTAAAAAGATACGGCTCTTTTAAAGGCGTGTTACTTACAATCAGAGCTGAAATCTCCTCGTCGCCATCTGTGCCGTGTTACTCCAGCGCGTATCTCTCTCACACACGCAGCGGCTCTGAATTAGCAGCAGTCATGCGAACAGGTGTGTGATGATGCTGATATTACAGCACTAATGCTGTCAGGACGGCATGATATCTTCATGAGCGCAGACTCGCTGTATCCTGTGAGCTTTAAAGTGGCTCGATTTACTTTATAGCCTACCTGAAAGGCGTGTAGCCTAAATCCTGCATGATAAATTACTCATATTTTCACCATTCACCTGAATATACTGTATTTTCATGTGTGTCGATTGTTGTTAAGTGAGTGATAAGTCAACCTAGATGGGCTTTTAATCACAGCAACAGAGATGCACATAAAATGACTGAAAGTTTCTTAAGAAGCCGAGATTGAGGAACTCGTCGTTTGTCTGCTGAAATATTCCTGTAAATAAATAATCAATCTCTCTTCCACAGGATACAAAGACGCAAAACATCAACCTTGACAAAAACAGACTGCTGTATTTTTAGTCTCAGCATTTTGTGTGATAATGTCTTTGTGTGTCTTCCTGGAGTTTATCAAACAAACTCAAACTGTAATCTCTGAAACTCTCTCCTCAGGGCTTGATCACTGATCACATGTAGTTTTATGTGATAGATGAGCTTTATGAGCAGATGAAGCTCTCCTGTCCTCCCTGATCGTGACACAGGAAGCAGTTTTGTGCTTAATGCCACATGATTTCCTGCCTCTCTCATGAGTGCTCATATAACTAGAGTTACAGATCCGCATCTAATCCCCACGGCTGCAGAAAAATCATATTTCTGCTGTAAAACATGATGTGTGCAATGATTCTGGCAGATGATTCACTGTGGAGCGAGTAGTTTTTCTTTTCTCTGGAGACGCCCACAACTTACTATCTGCGCTCGTTTGGGGGATTTGAAGATTTCATGGGCTCTGTTTTCATTGCAGATGGAAAAAGGCCCACAGTGTGTCCGGAGGGCATGTGAAGCTCCTGCTGGAGTTTATCATCTGCTGAACCTCGTGTTATCGAGTCTGAACTGCAGCCACTCCTCTGAACTGTTATCACTGAATACACACACACAACTAGAATCCTTTCATACGCCCACACTGCACACTACACACTGCACGCTACACACTGGGCGCTACATACTCTACACTGCACGCTACACATTCCAAGCTACACTCTGTACACTACATACTGTACACTGCACATTACACACTGTACAGTACACACTGTAAACTACACGCTGCACACTACATGCTGCACACTACACACTGTACACTGCATGCTTCACACTGCACGCTACACACACAGTATACTACACGCTACACACTGTACACTGCATGCTAGACACTGTACAGTACACACTGCAAGCAACACAATGTATACTACACGGTACACACTGTACATTACACACTGTACACTACACACTGTACGCTATGCGCTGCACACTACACACTGTATGCTGTCTCCATTAAAACACTGATACAGTATCGCTGCGTCCAAAATCAAATTCTTCCATACTACATAGTATGTAAAAAAACAGTAAAAACAGTAGGTGAAAACCACTAGTTCACTGGTTGACCACTAGTTCACACAGATTCTGAATCAGTGGCAAAACAATATAAAGCTATAAAATAGTTGTCCATTTTTTTTTATTTTTTTTTATTTTGCATAAAACATTTGAATTCATTTTGAATTTGATTAATCAAGTGTTTTTCCTTTTAGGACTCATCACTCACTGAGCAACTGACACACATGAAAATATATTTTGTCATGCTGGACCAGTCAGGATTTACACTCCTGTCAGAAAATGTCCGAACTCCAGCGAATCCCAGACTTTACTAGAGACCCTGTTTATGACAACAAACATCCAAACACACAACGCCTAAAATGCTTTACCAGCTGTTTTCCTCACACACACATATGACAGTCTCAAACCTTCCTTCAAATGCAGTGCAAAAGTAAATATTAATGCAGTTTACATCAATGCACAGGTGTGTTTGAAATGGACCGGACATCTACAAATACTCCTCATGAATGAGTTTGGAGCTGCTGAAACTCCTTGACGTGAGGAATTTCAACATCCAACGCTCGGCCCTGAATTCAAGGCCGAGGATGAACCGCAGACCCCCGAGACGCAAACCACACAGACACACAGAAAGAGACGGACAGGAGGAGAAGACATGATGTGATGAAGTGAAAAACAGAACCGATTATCCTCTCATTCCCATCCAAACGCACACACTCGGACATCTGTCTGATATTATTTACTGTTCAACATGTTCAAGGTTCAAACCAAAACACATTTATAATCCAGTGCTGGTGAAGCTACTTCCAAACTTTAGCTTTGTTTCTTCATTTTTTAATGTTGCCTGTGTTGACCGAGGGATCAGGACGTGGCCACTGTGCTGATGAACTGACTGTTTTCTATTCATAAACTAGTTCAACTTCAGTCAAACTGCTCTTTTGAAAAAGTAGCGAGTGACGCTACAAACCGCTAACAAATGGCAGCTACTGAAGTGGTTTAAGGGAACAATATTTTTAAAAAGTATTTTGTAAATATATTATTAGTCAAGTCACCTTTATTTCTATAGCACTTCATACAGTACCGGTTGTTTCAAAGTAATAAACAAGAAAATAACAGAATCAGTGATGCAACTTGCATCAGATATGAAACAAGTTCAAATTCAAAATTATAAAGCAGCTCTAAAATGACAGTTCAGTTCAATGTTGATTCAGTTCAGTTTAATAACTGTCGATGTTGCAAAAATTTGTCAATTCTGAAAAAAGGTTGAATCAGCTATAAAGCAAAAATAATAGTATTAATAATAATAATAATAAATATGAATATTTTTATAATAATAAATAATAATAAGAATAAACTATTTTATATAGCACCTTTAAAAGAAGCTTCTGAAAGCATTTTAAATAATTAACTAAATAAATAACAATAGTTTTATTTACCATTAACAATACAAACTAATAAAACACAAAGAATAAAAAAAAAATACATTACAAAATGAAAAACAATCAACTGAAAGCCAAACTAAAAAATAATTATTTTAGGTACATTTTAGAAGCACAATAAAATAAATAATATATAATAAAATATATAAATATATCAAATGTATTCACTTTTGTTTGATTCACTTTTTCAAATTAATTCACTTTTTTTACAGTCAGAGCAGTATTTATCTGGCACAAAACTAACATTTTTTTTTAAATGAATGAATGTCATTTAGGATGGTGAATGATTTCAGTCAGCGACTGCAGATTACTGAAGAATTACAGAGAGTGATTGTGTGTGTGTGTGTGTGTGTGTGTGTGTGTGTGTGTCTGTGTGTGGATGGGACTTCTATTCTATTATGTAAATGTTCTCACCGCTGTGATGTTCTTTCGTTTCCTGTGTATCAGCAGGTTCACACTGAGAGAAGGTCATTTATCGCGTTCTCGTTCTGCTCGGCTGCGCTGAGGGTGTTTAATTCCTGCTCTCCCATTTAAAGACACTCACGCTTCCAGCTATTGTGGAACAGGATACGAGAGCTGCTTCCAAACTTCCTGCTTGGCAACTGGCACAGACGCTGCCACCGAACGCAGTTTAGAGACTCCAGCTGAAGTAGCTCACTGTCCAAACCTCTGACCGTGGCACAGATGTGGCTCGGGGAAATGTGTTATGTTTCATTCATGTATCATTATTGTCTCAGATGATTCTCCTGAAATTCCTCAGGAGAAATTAAAACAGACCCTAATGAGTTTTACTGGAGCAGCTCAGATCATTCGATGAGAAACATTTGAGTTCATATTGAGATCCCTGGAGTCAGCTTTATTACTCACTTATTTATATGATCCAGACTGTTTCAAAGCAGCTTCACAGTAATAAACAGGGAAATACCAATGTTGATCATTTCATAAATTTGAAACAAATTCAATTCAGTTTATTAACAGTATTAGTGTTGCACATTTCACAAATTATAAAACATTCAATTCAGTTCAATAGTGTCAATGTTACAAATGTCATCAATAATGAAACAAATTCAATTCAGTTCAATAGTGTCAATGTTGCAAATTTCACAAATTATGAAACATTCTGTTCAAACGTGTGAATGGTGCAAATTTCATCAATTATGAAACAAATTCAATTCAGTTCAAGAGTGTAAATGGTGCAGATTTTTATTAATTATGAAACAAATTCAGTTCAGTTCAGTATTGTGAATGGTGCAAATTTCATCAATTATGAAACAAATTCAATTCAGTTCAATAACAGTGTCAATGTTGCAAAAATCCCAAATTATGAAACATATTCAATTCAGTTAAAAGTGTGAATGGTGCAAATTTCATCAGTTATAAAATGAATTCAATTCAGTTCAAAAGTGTGAATGGTGCAAATTTCATCAATTATGAAACAAATTCAATTCAGTTCAAAAGTGTGAATGGTGCTAATTTAATTAATTATGAAATAAATTCAATTCAATTCAATAGTGTCAATGTTGCAAATAACATCAGTTATGAAACAAATTCAGTTTAAACTATAAAGAAAACAGAAAACAAAAGTGTCATTTTTACACAATCCAGATTCAGTGTTGATTCAATTCAGTTCAAAAACAATATCAATGCAAAGTTAGAGTCATTATTCAGATCAATTCAGTTCAAGTTTTGTTCTCATCTGATAGTGTCAGTGCAGTTAAATCAATAATATTACTGAATATTGTCTTTTTAACCTCAGCTGAACAAGCCACAGTGTCAAGAAGCCAAAACTCCATCAAGAAGCAATTTGCTCTCCATTTAATCGCAGTGATTTCTATGAGACACGTTTGAGATATGAATCGTTTGATAGACAGAAGGTCTTCATCACTGTGACTGGAGGGGGAAATAAACTCACACATGGTCTGCAGCGCTGGGATTTGACACGGTGTTCAAAAGTGACGCTGAATTTACTAACAGTTCAGCGTTTCACTGGTGACTGAAATTTGGCCAATTCAAGCAAAATGACTGTGTTCAAATTTCATATTCTCAAAGACCCTTTGAATGGGTTTATTTTTTTATTTTTTTTCCCCCCAGAAAATGACTGACCTCAGTTTAGTCTTTCTGTTTCCCCACTGACATGATTCGCTCTGACAACACAAACACACACACACACACACACACACACACACACACACACACACACACTCTGAGGCCTGAAACATACTCTATGCAAGTACAGTTACATCAGAGTAACAACATTCACGCTCACAACTGACTGAAACCAGTCAACTGCATAAACATAGACAGTATTTTAAGAGATCATACACATGCACTTAATTTAAGTTTTTATATATTTGGCAGATGCCTTTATCCAAAACAATTTACACTGCATTTGACACATTTTTTGGTGCTTTATTGGCATGGAAGATATTTTTAAACTTGTATTGCCAAAGCAATTGCAGCACACAATTAAAATGAAAACAATGCAAAGCAGCATTCACTGAGAACTGAAACCACATCTGCTGCTCCACAACATTGTGCTGCCTTTTAAGATCCATTCTTTTGGCCTAAATGTGCATTGCATGTACAGAGAAATCAATCCCAGAATGCACTGCAAAAACCTCAGTGGAAAAAATCCCTGAAAGATAACAGATGAGCGAGAGAAATGCAGAATACAAATATACTTATAATTTATTTCAAAACGACAGGTACAAATGAAAATGGACTATTTTTGTGTGTGCGTTTGAATGCATCTTTAGAATGTGAGTTGCGTCTGCTGTGCGTAAAACTACAACTCGCTTCTGTTTCTGTTGATGTTCACAAAGACAACATGTTTTTGTGTGGTGCTTTACTATTGATTTTTCTAAGTAAACCAGCGCTAGATGGGCGTTTTTGACTGTTGCACTCAGTTCGTCAGCGTCTCGCACGTGACGTGGCGTTCTAAAAACGTGGCGCTCAAGTTCAAAGACGTCAAAGACTATAGAATAAAACAAGACGCGTCACTCGTATTGTTTTGAATGGGAGAAAGCTTAACACGCAATATGGCGGAATAAGTCCCGCCTTCTAAATAAGAGCCAATCGCCGATTGGTAAATTCATAGCGTCACTGCAGCAGCCGCTAGAAGCTCCGGTTCCTGTAGAAACAGTCAGAGGCATGCTTCCTATAGAGACGCACACTTAGGACTGCGCATGTGCATTAGCTTGATCCAGCCTGAAAAATTGTGTTTTTTTTGTCATGATTTGAGCGTTTAGAAACAAAATTTATGAGACAGTTGTTGTCAGATTTCATTGGTGATTTCAAATATATAATTTAATCGAAAGTTTGGCGAACAGTTTTGGAGAATTTGATGTTTCCCCATTTAAAGAGATAGGAGCTGCACTTGCATGCCTGAGAGGCGTTTCTAAGATGGTCGCCGAGTGAACTGGGACTTAAAGGGACTTTGAAGACATTCCACAATCAATGGAACGTTCCACACGTCACGTGGTTTCAGCGCGCACTGTATATCTCAAAGAAAAGCGGCGCAATGTGGGGAAGAGCTTCAGTCCAAAGAAAGCAGAGTGTGAGGCAGGAATCCGAACCAGGTGCGGGAATTGGAGGCGCTTCATAGGCGGAACTCTGGAGCGCGCGCTCGTAGCTGGAGGTGTTCGGGCCGGGATGCACCAACGGCCGGCTGAACTTACTTAATCTCACGCAAAATCAAACATGCAAGAGTTTATTAAACTCTCCTGTGAATCGGAGAACTTGATGGTTTGTTGAGGCTGCAGGGCAATTAAAGGCACGAGCCAAATAATTTCTGTTAGTTTAGTATTGTGCACAATGTAGAACACTGAGAACATTTTCTTTGGCTTCACAATTGACATGGGTCATGAATAAAGATGAAAACATACAATAAACATATTTACATTCATGCATTTAGCAATAAAACTCTATTCTTAACAACTATGCATTTAATATGCGTTCTGACCATCAAACACATCCAAAGAATCACAAGAGATAGAGTTTATAATGACGAAATCTTTAGATGGAATCATACAGATGCACAACTTATTCCTCATAGATAAAAAAGTCCCATCCTACTGTTTTACTTGTAAATATGTCACATTAGTAAAGTAAAATGGGTGGTGAATGCTGTTTGTTCATGTTGGCTCTGTTGTCGTTCAGATTTCAGAGCAGAAAAGCTGAAATTTTAGACCCACCTCAGCGTCTGATAAAGCAGGATCTCCTGACACAGAGATTGATATTGGGTTTCGTTCATAAAAAGGCATGTGTGAGCGAGAGAGATGCAGAAAGAGCAGCAGCGAGAGAGGCTTTTATTAGGATACTGTCATGTGAATCTCTGTAAAGCTGCCCACATGAGCCGTGGAGTTCACTGAGTGTTTCCAGCTGTCGGTTCTCAGGTTCGGCTCCAGAACTGTGATGAAGGCTTTGGACCGCAGTGTGTGGCCTCAAACAAAAGCAACAGAACCCAGAGAGAAGAACCGCTCAAATACCCCCAATATTAAACGCCGAGCGAAACAGACACCGGCGTGTTTTTCTGCTCTCGCCTTGGTCTTCATCTGCTGACCTTCTGAAAATACAGGAAATCTCATGAAGGATGAGATACGGAATATGACAGGAGCTCAGAATCGCTCGGTTCATCCATCGGACAGTCACACGGTCTTCATAAAAACAACCCGTCCGTTATGTGACATTTCCAAATGAAAAATGGTGCCCTTCAAATAATAACCTTCTGTAATACACTCAAGTATATTTACAAGATTTGTGTATTTGAATTGCACATAAAATTTCCATCTATTTGGATACTAATAAACTTAATGTGACATAAATGAAACAGATCAGATTTCTGTACTAATAAACTGAATGTGTTTTTAATGCACATTAACCAGGTTTATATATTTATCATCAATCAATCCAGTTGGTTTAAATCCCAGCTAACAGGAACGTTCTCAGAACGTTGAACAACTAGTTTCAGAGAACATTCAAAAGTAACGTTCAAATAATGTTTGAAGAATGAGGAAATGGAATGTTTCCTTAACGTTCATATAACCAAGCATTTACGTTTTGAACGTTTAGAGAACATTCAGGAATAACGTTTTCATAACTTAATAGGAACATTAGAAAAACGTTCTTAGAACATATTTTTGTTCGTTGGGATATTGCTTGTTCCACAGCTAGCCATATTTAACCATGCTCATACTTTTTAACTGAATAAATGTATTTTTTTTTCGAAAGCATTTTGAAAATACGATAATTTAAATAAAATTAAATAGATGCAAATAGTTAATAATTAACTACGCCATGACCTGATTCAAGGCTGTATGACTGACAAATATGCATCACATTAAGTTTATTAGTTCATGTTAAAACTGTCTAATGCAAATGGATGGAAATTTTATATGCAATTCAAATACATAAATCATTTTTAATGTGTATAATGGCCTTATTGTGCATTATTTATGATGTGTCTTGAAGTAAACAGATGATGTTCAGATTTGACACACATACTGTACTGCAGGAAAAAGTCTCATTGACTCACAGAAACACTGGCTTGTATGTTTCCGAAACTGAATTCAGGAAAGGCGTCCTCACATACAGCGATCACGCGCTGCCAGCCCAGTGTTTCCCTGCTCTGCTCTGGATGGAAATGACTATTAGGTCATATTTGGCATTTTAATGGCTCTGTGACATCAACAGTGACCAAAGAAAACACTCCAAGTTGAGAAAAGAATTACAGCGTATTATTATAACCTTCCTTTCTGGAACTGCTGATTATAAATTGGACTTACATGAATTAAGGCATGTAATGACAACAAAGCTGAACCCGCAAGACAGAACAAAGCAGGCGGCCTGTTTTTCTTGTCCTTTTTTAACGGGGCTGAAATGTGAGTTTTGTTTTGAAAGCGTGTGGGAGAAGAGATCTCTGAAGGACGGGGTTGAACTCAAAGGCGTAAAAGGTGATGAGGAGGGTGAAATGTCTGGAAGAGTGTTGAATTCTGGGACAGGTTGAGCAATATCCGACTAGATTCAAATTCTCCTTCCTAACTAACTATCATTTTTTACATGCACTCATAAAAATAAAGCTTTTTATTGGCATTGATGGTTCCATGAAGAACCTTTAACATCCATGGAACCACTAAAGATTCTAGTTTTAGATTTTAAAATGTTCTTCACAATAAGAAAAAAAAAGGTTCTTTTAAGAATTGATCACTGAAAGGTTCTTTGAGGAACCAAAAATGTCTCTTTTATGGCATCACTGAGAAAAAAACCCTTTTGGAGCCTTTATTTTTAAGTTTCTTTTCCATAAGATGTTCTTTACCGTGTAGTGATAGATTATTATTCTTTAGATTATTAAAATGTTCTTCACACATAATAGGGTACCTATTATGCCCCTTTTCACAAGATGTAATATAAGTCTCTGGTGTCCTCAGAATGTGTCTGTGAAGTTTCAGCTCAAAATACCCCACAGATCATTTATTATAGCTTGTCAAATTTGCCCCTATTTGGGTGTGAGCAAAAACACGCCGTTTTTGTGTGTGTCCCTTTAAATGCAAATGAGCTGCTGCTCCCGGCCCCCTTTCCAGAAGAGGGCGGAGCTTTAACAGCTCACGCTTCGGTCGCTCAACAACAACAAAGCTGGAGAATCTCACGCAGCTAAAATGAGGATTGTCAGTAACGGTGTTCAGCCTTACATTGTTCAAACCGGAGTCGACACTGATGGAGAGACTCAGGAAGAAGTTACAACTTTTAGAATGAAACTGGACGTTTCTGAATGGTTAGTGGATAAATTTATGTAGTTGCTGTGGAGTTGATTCAACTCATCGACTAGCATGTGCCGTCATGTTAATCTTTTGTGCAAATCCAGTGTTGAATTGACCCTCGTTTGTGAAGCAGTCCGGTGTAAAATGACGGCATGATAACAACACTCTACTACAACAACTCTTCCTCTTCTCTAAAGCAGCCCAACATGGCCTAAATAGTGTTCAGTGCTCGTCTGTGCAGCCAACAACAGAACAGTTAGTATGCTTTGCTCGAATTTTTGCCATGGCGTTACAACTTGTACACTGTTGTCACTTGCGAAAACAAAATGGCAGCACCGTGGTTGGAAACATGCATATTAAGGGGTGGTAATGTTATGATAAGGTCCCTTTCCTATGTCACTAGAGGAGTGAAATCTCAGATTACCAAAACAAAGTTACTGGGTTGTCCTTTTTCTCCTTTTGTGGGTTGGTAGATGCACGGGGACCCGATTATAGCACTTAAACACAGAAAAAGTCAGATTTTCATGATATGTCCCTTTTAAGAACTGAACACTGAAAGGTCCTTTGGGGAACCAAATATGGTTAATTCAATGCGAAAATCCTGTTTTGGAAGTTTTTTGCCTGTGCAAAAACTCTTCAGAATAATTGTAGTGTGTTTGATTTCCAAAGGTGACTTTCTGAGTATGTGTGTGTGTGTGTGTGTGTGTGTGTTAACTGACTGTCATTTTCTGTCCATTACTTGTTCTCAAAGAATAGGGCATTGTGGGATATGTTACAGGCGTGTTTGTAGAAGGTGAAATGTTCTGGGGGGAAAAAACCCTTGAGAACAGAAGCGTGTATATCTGGACTGTGAAGATTCATTTCATTTTCATTAGATGTACATTAAACACATTTGTTATCAAGAACTAAAGACTGTCATGTGACTAGTGCGCTCATGTGATTATTGTATCAATAAGAAAAAAATGAGCTTTAAATGAGAATTCAGACTAAAATTAAGCCACACTCTTAAAAATAAAGGCTCCAAAAAGGGTTTTTTCTCAGTGATGCCATAGAAGAACCATATTTGGTTCCCCAAAGAACCTTTCAGTGATCAGTTCTTAAAAGAACCTTTTTTTTTCTTAGAATGTGAAGAACATTTTAAAAGTCTTTAAAACCTTTGCATTGAAAAGTTTCCGTGAATTTTAAAGGTTCTTTGTGGAACCATCAATGCAAATAAAAAAAACTTTTTATTTTTTCAGAGTGTTTCAGTGATGGCAGAATCTCATGATTGTGAAACTCATCAAGATACACTTCATCTGAACTCAAACACACACACACACACACACACGGTCCCCCAAAACAACAGCACATGTGGATGTGAAACGAGAAAGAAAATATTTATCCCTCATTTAATTAAGCAGCAATTTCACTATAAAATGAAGCATTTCAATCATAATTTAAACAAACATGAAGCTAATAATGTTCAGATTCTTGAACGCAGACGTTTCTAAAAATGAAAACGACACAGAAATAGCAACAATATGGAAGCAATTGGTACTAATTAAACTTTTTATTTATGCATTTGAATTGTGGATGTGTTTTTCCCTTTACAGTCTGTGATCAAAAGCGCTCTCTCTCTCTCTCTCTCTCTCTCTCTCTCTCTCTCTCTGAGGCCCCGCAGCCGCTCGGGTCTATACCAACACAATTAACACAATTTACAAGAGTCCATGAGTGTTCTTCACCCGTTTAACCCATTAAAGTGAAGATTCTCTCACTTCTGAAGGGCTTTTATTACCCAAACTGCCACGGTTTGTTAGAGATGCTGTTAACTTCACACAGCTGTCAAGAGTGACTGAATGAGACGATTTACAGGCTGTTTCTCTGTCATACATGAGCAAATACACAGTAAATCAGTAGTGTGTACGTACAGCTGTCACACGCAAAAATGTGTCTTTATACTGTATGTTTAACACTGGACTTATATTCTGTCACAACCATATAAACAGTGAAAATTTGACTTCCTTTACATTATTTTTAGTAATGGCCTTTACTGAGATATAACAAGGAAAAACATCCCATTGTGAGAAAATTTAATTATTTGTTTTTGCATCCAAGCTGAATAGCCTGCAATATATTTTATTATTGTTTAATAAGATTAATATAGACAAACTTCTATAGCTTGTTTCTGCTACACATTGTAACATTCAAATGATAAAACCTGTTGGTTAACAGAAAGTTCCCTTATTATATAAAGTGAAAGAACATAATAAATCTAAATAGATCTTTTTAATGTTAATATTTTCCTCAGGTTGTGGAAAAGCTACTCATCATGTAATTTTTTGGTGGTTGTCAGAAGGGGAGAGTGGGGTAAGATGAGCCAGTGGGTAAGTTGACCCACCCCCTGTATCTTGGCAACCGTACCATTTTATTGTCATGTGACCATATATTTTAGAACCACCCATTATTTCTGCCAGACTGTGAAAAGGAGAAGCACACTGGAGGAGTGGAAGTCGCTTATTTACTTTAAAAACAGTTTTTGGCTTGTCAAAGTAAAATTTTAACATAACAGATGTAATGGCTGTTTCATCAAAGCAAATTTGTCCAGGTCTAAAACTATTTATGATGCATATTGGTGATTTATCAATGTATAAAACCAATGCAAGTTATTTAGCTTAATATTATTCTGAATTGGTAAGCTAGCTAGCTTTTCCTAAACTGGCAGCTATGGGGCAAAGTGAGCCAAATGCTGTGGGGTAAATTGAGCCAGCGTTTTAACTTACCCCACCATAAGGCAATGAATTTAAGTTAAATTTGAAGTATAAACTGGTGTCATTTCAATGTAATATTACGCAACTGGTTTAGTTTATCTTTATTTTTGAGTTTATTTGATAGGAATAGTGTACAAGTAGATCAAGTCCTTCTCTGATACGAACCAGAGGATGTTTAATCATTTATATCTTTCCACCTGTAGTCTCTAATGGCCTAACATGGTCGACATCGCAGAAAAACTACCATGTCAAGAACCTTTTGACTAAAATGTTTATTAGTTTCAGTGACATTTATTCATTCTTATTTAGTTTTTATTTAATTTTACTCAACAAACTCTCTGTTTAGTCTGTTTTTGGGAAGGTTATGTATAGGTATGTTCAACATATTGTTTCAGAAATGCAAACAATTGAAGATATTGAAATTTCAACTTCATTTGGTTGGTTTTATGTTGTTTAATTTAGCTTTAAAAAAAGAAATATTTGTAAAATATTTTTACAAAGAATATTTGTAAAAGGAAATTTGATTATTAAATTAGTTTTTAAAATAGGTACATTATCTTTAAAATTTCACATGGGTTTGATTCAGATTCAGTTAGATGGTCAGTTTACACCCACCTACTGACTCGGCTCAACTTACCCCTAACCTGGGGTAAATTGAGCCAGAGGAACACTTTTTTATAAGAAGCCATATTTTTAGAACCCTTTGTCATAGATGTATTCTGATTATTTAAAATGATAGGAAACATCCTGAAATTACTTTAAATACTTTCCTTGTACCTCTGCCTCATTTTCCCTTATCTTGAGGACCACATAAGTAAAAAATGGCTCATCTTACCCCACTCTCCCCTACATTATAAAAGTAAAAAAATAAAATAAAAAAAAAAAAACAAGAAAAAAACAAACAAACTGGTTGTTTGTTATGCACTCTAAAACTCTAAAAAATCTTGGGTTATTTTTTCTACCTAAGTCCTGGGTTGAGCCTTTTGGGCAATTTTTTGGGGTTATTTTTCCAGTGTTTGGGTAGTTTTTGTGTTACCCAGATCCTGGGTCAGACGTAACAACCCAGTGTTTGGGTAGTTTTTGTGTTACGCGGATCCTGGGTCAGACGTAACAACCCAGTGTTTGGGTAGTTTTTGTGTTACCCAGATCCTGGGTCAGACGTAACAACCCAGTGTTTGGGTAGTTTTTGCGTTACGCAGATCATGGGTCAGACGTAACAACCCAGTGTTTGGGTAGTTTTTGCGTTACCCGGATCCTGGGTCAGACGTAACAACCCAGTGTTTGGGTAGTTTTTGTGTTACCCGGATCCTGGGTCAGACGTAACAACCCAGTGTTTGGGTAGTTTTTGCGTTACGCAGATCATGGGTCAGACGTAACAACCCAGTGTTTGGGTAGTTTTTGCGTTACCCGGATCCTGGGTCAGACGTAACAACCCAGTGTTTGGGTAGTTTTTGCGTTACGCGGATCCTGGGTCAGACGTAACAACCCAGGGGTTGAGTTATTTATCGCAGGCTTTTTGCGCCCTCTTCAGGAGAGAGCAGTGCAGCTCTGTCAAATTGGTGCATGTCTTCGGTAAAATACAAGTTTGTGTACACCTTATTTTATCTAAAAATTCATTTTTGTTCTGTATTTTGTTTAATTTCATGCAAAGCAACATACAGGGGTGCGATGTGAGTCACCTAATCGAGTGCCGTGTCGGTCTTTTCGCGTGATGGAAACTTCTAAATTATTTGTTAAACAAGCTTAAATGTAGGCAATATGTATTAAAAACTATATAAAATATGCTATACTATAAAATAAGTTTAGAGGATTTAAGTTAATCCGTAAACAATAATTCATGTATGAAGTAAAAAAAAAAAAAAAAAAGCTAGTATTATAGTAAAAATGAGTAAACCCATTATGCTGGGTTAAATAAACAACCCAATTTGCAGGGTAAAATTAACCCAACATGTGTTCTGTCCAATATTTACCCAGTCCAATTTGGGTTGTTTTTAACCCAGTGGTTTTTTTAGAGTGTACAATGTTCACTTAACGTTCGCATAACCAAGCAAAAAGTTTTAAAAACATTAAAAAAAATATTAAAAAACCTTTTGACCATTAAGAGAACATTCACAAATAACGTTTACATAACCTAAGGGGAATGTTAGAAAAATGTTCTTAGAATATATTTTTCTCGGCCGGGTCAGTCTCACAGAACCGAGCGCGTGATCAGACGCAGCGCGCGAGCTCGAGTCGTGCCGGTGTGTGTGAGCTGCTTTATGGCAGTGGGAGGAGACGATCCTATTGAGAGACAATTAGCATGAAGAGCAAACCTTTGAGTCCGGCCGTCCGGTGACAGATGAATGCACGAGAGGAGGAGAAAAGAGACGAGAGCATGGGAAAAAGCCCGCGGCTAAACACGCCACTCACCGACAGAGACGCACAATTAGCCAATGAATGTTATTGTGGAAATTAATGTTGTCTAAAGCCGCTGCCAAGAGCCCGAGTATTCTCCGCATTCTCCCGTTTCACAGGCTGGAATGTCGACCGTGCAGGATGTTTTGTCTTTGCTTAAATACGCACGAAAATGTGTCAAAGACGGCGAGAGAGCGCGATGGACGCGGCTCAAGGATTCTTCTGCTTATTTTAGCAGGCAGTGAGATCATGAAGGCCGGTATTGATGCACGACTGTTTGGAGACCCTGTTCTCAGACCCCGGAAACAAAACACCATTACTGTTATCATGCGTTATTAGCACACGTTTAGCTCTATAGGAAACGGAAAGGTTTTCTGTTAATATAGTAGGCCTACATAACATAATAGTATACGTAATGCATATATACAAAATATTGAATATTAAAAATATATGTCATATATTTTATAATATATTACATATATACATTACCCAGAATGCTTTGCCCCTTGGTGGCCTTAGCTTTGACATTTGCCCCTAAATGCTCCTTAATCTGTCTCTCTTATGATTAATGTTTTGCCCATATTGAGAAACTACAGACTTTTCCTCTCTGCGGTAAAAGTGGTATTATAATTTAATTATACTTTATTATGCAGATGCTTTAAGTTCAATTCTACATTTTATCAGTTCACGTAATGCACTGTAATCCAAGCCTTCTGAAGTCATGTGTGTTTTTATGTGAGGAACAGATGCAAATCCAAGTCGTTGTTTACTGATAATTACATTTCTGTCATTTTAAACATTTAAGAAGTCTCTGGCGTCTCCAGAATGTGTCTGTGAAGTTTCAGCTCAAAATACCCCACAGATCAGTTATTATAGCTTGTCAAATTTGCCCCTATTTGGGTTTGAGCAAAAACACGTCATTTTTGTGTGTGTCCCTTTAAATGCAAATGAGCTGTTTCTCCCGGCCCCCTTTCCAGAAGAGGGCGGAGCTTTAACAGCTCACGCTTCGGTCGCTCAACAACAACAAAGATGGAGAATCTCACGCAGCCAAAATGAGGATTGTCAGTAACGGTGTTCAGCCTTACATTGTTCAAACCGGAGTCGACACTGATGGAGAGACTCAGGAAGAAGTTACAACTTTTAGACGTTTCTGAATGATTAGTGGATAAATTTATGTAGTTGCTGTGGAGTTGATTCAACTCATCCACTAGCATGTGCCGTCATGTTAACCTTTTGTGCAAATCCAGCGTTGAATTGACCCTCGTTTGTGAAGCAGTCCGGTGTTCTGACGAATAATGCTATACTGTAGATTGTGCTACTAACACTATATTTGCATTGCGCAAATATATCTGAGCGGTAGCACAAATTGTCACACTGGCATAAAATGAATTGCGCAAATATATAACACTTTCACTTGATGAACTAGAAAGAATGTAAACAATATTGAATCTTCGGTCTACAGAAGCATCCAGAATTTCTCTGTTTACCCGCCACATGTCTGACAGATGCCACACAAACGTCCTCAAACACATGGACAGAGAGCAGAGGACAGGAGCTCTGGACGCGACACGTTTGGAACAGGAATTGTCAGGCAGATTGTGGGAATCAGACCGATACAGACTTCACAACGTTCCAGAGAGAATCAAGGGTGTGTGCAAAGTGTCAAATAACTTTCTGAAACCGTCCTGAAAGACGTTCTCTTATAAAAACCATTTGACTTATTAAACTCCACCAGGCTGCTTCTGAAGGGAAGTTTTAATAAGGTCCCCACACTTCATGAGCAATACGCTTTTATGATGCTTTTTGTTAGAAGAGGGATTTTATTAAATCGTTTTAATGGTTTGACTGATGCATTAAGTGACTTTGATGCATTTTTCATTTTTATGTTCTAGAAGCATTAAAAAATTGCAGTGTTAAGAAAAGTTGATGTGAAAAGAAAATTTATGTGACCACCTTCTGTTTAGCATCAGTTTGGTAGGATAGACATTGATTTAAATTATCATTACATTTTGAATCAAAATCATACATGTGTTGGATATAAGTATATAAATTTGATAAAATTCATGATTGTTAAACCTTCAAACCACAGAAAAAAAATCCCCCCGCGGCTACAGTTTTAAAGTAGCTGGATTCCGCTGGAAAACCGCAGTTTTGGCATCGATGTGACACGCTGGTTTATGGAATGTGTGATTGTTTATTCACAGTCATTTCCTGTAAGTTTGTGCAAAATCAGCTGTGTTGCTGTTGTAAACAAGAGCACGGAGCAAAATCCCTCGGGAGGGCCGTCACACATGGAGCTTTCAGTAGCTTATGGACGCTTTCTACAATTTTTCTAGTTTTTAAACATAATTATTAGCTTTAAATATCTCTATTTGTGTCATTTCTTAATTGGTAAAAACTACATTTGCCAGAATTTCTCTATTTTAAGAGAAATCCATTTTGTCACGTTTCCTAAAGCATCCTTAGCCAATTATGGTTTGCAAGTTCTGTTGTTACCAATATGGTTAAATGATTTGGCGTTTCCTGAAACCTGTAACTCGAAACAGCTCTCGACCTGTGATTAGTGACGTCATTAACAACAGTCCAATATTGTTGAACCAGTGTGGTTCAAACGACAGAGGTGCAAACATGTTAATACAGTTTTTCGGGAAACAGTCTTGACTAGTTGGTTAGTTTCTCCAATGATGCATTGTTCTATGGTAGTCAGCGAGTTTCATTGTTTGGGAAATGCACCACAGATTTTAGTGTCTGTTCTTCAGTAAAGCTGCACTGTGACAGATTCATTAAACAATTTACAGTGAAATGTGCTGCTCAAACTGTTGAGTTTCACAACTCAAAAGTGAAATATTTGGACTTACAACAATGAGTATTTGTCATTAGAGAGAAAGCTGCACATGTAAAGAACTGTTGAAAGTCGCGCTGTGTGTTTTTCTGTCCTGCATCAGGGCTTTATTTCATCCAAACCCTGAAATTTTCAAGTTTTATTCAATTCATATAGATTCATTGGCATCCACAAAAGGAGCTGTTTATGGATCATATTTTTATGGATGTTTATGGATTATATTTCTTGAAATTCCCTTGACAGCCTGATTTTAGTTGGTTTAGTCTCATCACATCAAAACTGAAATGGAGTTTTTTTAAATAAATATTTTTTTTTATTCTGTTATTGGCTTTTACACGTATAAATCAGACATTATGTTATAGTTTTATCAAAATAGTGGAAAATACTGATGTTACATAAGTAACAAATGTAAAAAATAAGAAGTTCAATCTTCCGCTGAAAGTAAGAACCTCATTTCCAGCATATGAAAAATATCCATAAAAACGCTGATGAACCTTTAAGTTAATAAACAGTAAAAAAGTAGAAACAGTACATTTTTAAAAACATAGAGCAAAATAAAACAACAACAACAAAAACACATATCAACAGAGAACATTGACTTCCAAAGAGCTTCCTTATTAATACAAAATGTACACAAGTTCATAGTCTCATAGCAGATGGGCATTGCGTTAGATGGGTCAAGTGTGTTTGTACGAAACCTGCAATACACCAATACAAACATCCATAGAAAGTCATAGTGTCCGTGCTCCCAAACGTAAATCCTCAAATATCCAGAAGGCAGAGGCCTGATTAATCTCATATCTGGAGGTTTTGTTGTTTTAGACGGCAGCCAGTTATTCAGGATGAGAAACACCCGTTCTTGGCGGACGGTTCCAGAGCTTTTCTTCTCTTTTGGCTGGAGCATGAAGAACCGGAGCCAAATACGGCCCTGCTCTTCACACCGAGCTCATGGATCTGCTTCCTAGAGGTCGAGGCACTGACACACAGGAAAATCAGCCAAATGGACAGAGCCCAGAGTCATGGGCTGCAGCGCCGGAGGGTCACAACGACCCTTCATAATGACCAACTTTATTTTAGCATTCTGATCTCAGGCAGAACAGACAGATGGACCAGAACTGATTCACTTCATATGCGTGTTTGTGGTAGTGCCGCACCTCTCCCGGCTTACTCTTCCAGGATGTGTGCGTTTTGTAAAGGGGTTGCACAGCTATTCGTTTACTAGTCAGATGATCACTGTTTACCTTAACATAAATGATTCACAATACAGCATCCAGCATCAGCGGTAAATGCAACGTTTAGACAATCTCAGTTGTACACAGCACCAATGGGGTTCACTCAGCGCAAAGTGCTCTGAGTTCACTTTATTTTTCTCTGACTAAATTACAAAAACAATTGGCCAATACTGTACAAAGATAATGGCATGCAAATAAAATGGGATGCACCTTTGCATGGTACACAATTAGTCAACTGAGACCAAACACATGAACTAATGGCTGAACAAAATGACTAGTCTGTACAACCCCAAGTGTGTGTAGGGTGTTCGGTGCCTGTCTTTCGAATCAGTGCTCTGCCTTGCTGCATTTAAGTTCGTCTTAATCAAATATCAAAACTCGATCAGTATTTCATTTGTTCATCACAGCTCCTGACTCCAGTCCTGGAGGGCAAAGAGATGAGGACTCAGTGCTACTCATACGTACTGCTCGGCTTCGCCCTCATTCAGAATCGTGATGGAGCCGTCGCCGCTCTTCATTTCGATGTCTTTAGCAGCAGAGTTCTCGGGTAGCAGTGCTAAGTCTTTAAAAACGTCCACGTAGTGGGTGAACCCCGGACCCCAGTTCAGTAGGTTGTCCCAGTTGAAGTTGTTGGACCCTTGGCCCAGTTTGTGGGGTAAAGTGTGGTGCTGATACTCCGATAGGGTGTTGTGACCACTGGCCGGCCCACCCTCCGCACGTCGGCTGGAGTACCGCCTCTGTCGGAGCCTCCCTCCGTGGTCCTCATCATCGGCGTCCGATTCGTTGACCTGGGAAAGCTTGGGCATGCGAGAACTGTAGGAGACAGCTTTCTCGCGGTCATACTCCATCTCCGAGCAGGTGAAGGAGTCATGGGAGTCACTCTCAGAGGAGGATTCCGGAGCTGGGATGCCATCCGCAGGGTTCCGTACACGTGAGAGCGGTCGACGGCAGTCTTCCTCAGATGAAGAACGCCCATGATCAGCACTGCAGATGCTGGGATTCCTGGGTCGGGGTGTGTTGAGGCGTTCCACTTCCTCTATGGACAACCCCACAGGCGGGCCGCTCTCCAATGGGATCTGCTCGATGGGCTGCTTCAGGCGGCTCCCGGGCCGAGAGCCGTGACCTGCCATTGTCTGAGGGCTCTTGCTGCGTCGACCCAACCGTGTGGCATAGTTGAACATACCAGGCTGGCACACGTCGCCGTGGAAATCGAGGGGGCTGCCCTCGCGCCGTGCCAAGTTGAGTTCACGGGTGGGAGTGTTGCGGTAGAAGGACGATGGCTTGGTGAAGGGAGCCGGGCTGTGGCGTGATAAGGGATTGGGCGTAGGGCAAGCTGAATGGCTGAGTGGGGTAGAGCGGAGCCCCTGGGTGTAGGTCGGCTGGTAGGTGTAGCTGGTGGCACCCAGTGGAAGAGGGGACTGGCGGGCAAATCCCAGCGGACTGTGGCGCTGAATAGAAAACTTGGGAGTGTGGCTACGGAAGTGTTTGTAGTGTTGGATGATGTCAGCATCCGATGGAGCAATGCTGCTGGCATTGTCGATGTCATAGTGTTCCATGTCGGCCTCCGGCCCAGCGCATGGAGCACAGGGGGCACTGGGAATGGTTTCGTTGTTGTGCGGAATGTCGGTCTCGTCGTAGATCAGGTAGGGGTTTTCCCGCTCTATGATGTCAGGTTTGGGGTTTCCTTCTGGCTGTTTCCGGACAGTCATGTCGTCTCCGTAGGGTGGAATGTTGTCCGGATCATCAAACGCCACATTCTCGCTGCCTTTTTTCTTTTTCTTCTTCTTCTTCTCCTTTGTTTTCTTCTCATCTTTTGGCACTTTGGTTTTCTTGCGGCCCTTGCAGTGGTTGCACAGTATGAGACTCAAAACCACCAGCGCCAAGACAGTCGCGCAGCTGCCCACGATTGCAGGAACCGCCCAGATGGGCAGAACCATCTCCTCGGTGGTGGCGCTCGGACTACAGGTGAACCCTCCATTGGCTCCCAGCTTGCAATCCGTACCCTGTGGACACCGAACTCCCAGACAGGCCACCAGGCTCTCGCACACTTTGCCCGTGTAGAACTCCTCACACGTGCAGGTGAAGCCTCCACGAGCAACGGGAACGCAGCTGCCACCGTGCTGGCAGGGGTTTGAGGTGCAGTCGCCCGGCGGGACACACTGGTAGGTGTACCATTGGTTCACGCACATCAAACCATCCCAGCATGGACTGCTCTCGCATAGATTTGGGCCACGACAGCCGATCTTCACAGAGGGATCAGTCTTGGAGATGGAAACGGTCCTGTGTTCACCGCTGAAGGGGAGCATCTCTCCGTTATATTTCACATAGGAATAACACCCATCAAAACCTAGAAAAACAGAGAGAGGAACATTAACTCTAACTCAAATCAACTCAGAAATGGTTTGAGTACATTATTAGATGTACCTGCTACTAAACGGCAAATAAAAACAGACCGGGACTGATCACTTTTTATGTCAGTCAGACAGAATTGTCAGATTTTTGGACAAAATAAGCAGCAAACTGCACAATATTTTACGCTGCAGGTCAATTGTTTGGCTATGTGAGAGACTAGAGCTTCCACAACACGACAAAAAAAAATGAGATTGACTTGAAGAAATGGACACTGCTTAGTTTAACGCTACACAGGGAGACATTTTGTTTGGGTTTCTGATTGCTGTTGCATCAGCCAACATAGAAGAAAATTCCCCCCCTGGGAAACACATCAACAAATGTCGTTTTTACATCAGGAGGAAGAGAAACAGACTCTTCCCTTCAACATAAGTATCCTGCAAGCCAAAAATGCAACCTTTTAAGACCACGCCATCTGGGAAAAATCTTGATGTCACTGATTCAGACCTGCACTATCATGTTGCCTAACAACGAACAGTCAACAATGTAAATCGATGTTTATTGAATTTATGCCCCATTCAAACTGAGAACATTTGGTTCTGTTTATTAAAGGGAAAAAGCATATTGGCCCAATTCTATTTTGCGTTCTCTCTCTTTCAGCCTTTGAATCCAGAAATGGCATGACTTTACGTGCACAAAATATGTTTACCTTAAGATAGTTTGGATAATTTTATTTGATATTTTGATTTTGAAAAAGTGGGTTACAACCCAACAGCTCAGTTTGACCATATAAGAACCTTAGCTGGTGATCATTTTGCGCAGAGGTTCCTCAGTTATGTTTCAATTAAACGTTAACTTTGTTTTATTTCTCCTAATGAATTTCAGGAGAAACATCTGAGACAGACACAAATTAATCAATAGTTGACAAAATTAATGTGGATTTCTCAGATTATGTTCATATTGAGTAAATCTGAGCACAGTTTGAGACGTATCTTCAGAAACTAAAGACACTTACTGGGTCTTTTTCTCAGGGAAAAACATCTGAGAAGGAGACTTCAGCAAAACAATTGAGATTTTCAAGAGGCTTTTTTCCCCTTTCCTATGGGACCTCACTGAACACATTTTACTCAGTCTGTCTGGAGCTCTAATAAAGATTCCAGTCTTATCGCAGGCTAAACGTTGTGTCTTTTCCCTCCGTGAGTGTCTGAAGTGTCTACAAGTGACTGTTTTTAATGGACAGTAGTTGTGCTCTGTGGATTGCTGCGCTGTGCGGGTGCCGCAGAGGAAAGTTCAGACATTCTTTCCTGTTGGCAGTCCGCTGTCTAACCTAGTTAGCACACAAACACACACACTTTCTCTGAACTTTCTCCTGTCACTTTCACTCGTAGAGGAAAAACACTCCCAAGTTTTGATTCAGGCAGAAAATCTAAAGGATTGCGCCAAGCTATGACGCATCCGCTGCCTGCGAGCCAGACATTTCTCATTGTTAAATTTGTTTGGTTCATAATTAACATGGAATTATGTCATTGTCATTTTTGCAGATTAACATATCTACATTTTATTGAAAACTGCTTACAGTACATATATTATTGGGATTATTGGTTGGTTGGTGTTTTAATGCCATAATGCTAATTTCATGGCAAGTAACAGGTTGATATACTATAAAAGAGCCATTTAAAACCTATACACGTTTTGCTTTGGATAAAATAGATTGAGGGTTGTCTCAAAAGCACTTGCTAAGAGAACTTAAACCAATGCAATTTAATAAAATATGTTAAAGAGGTAATGCTGGAAATATTGCAATGCAGAGAAAAGTGTTTTGCTCTGTAATGATACTTATAGGCATCAATATATAGAAATATAAGAGGTTTTACAGAATATGGACTGATGGGAACTGACCTGGGCTGGTTTTCTGCTGTGTGGGCCGGGTCGGGACGCCCCCGAGAGACAGTGTGTGCACGTCGATCCCTCCGAAGTCCTGCGTATTGTGCAGAATGACTTTCGAGCTGGACTCATCGATCCGCAGAATGGTGGATGATCCGTTTCTCTGAAGCAACAGTGTGTGCCACTGACCGTCAGACAAAACAACATCTCCCACAATCCTTTCCACTTTACCGGCGACACCGGCGTCAGACACGTACTGCAGAAGTCCATTCTTCAGCTGAGACAGAAGGAGAGAGAGAGACGGTCAATGAATGCAATGTGAGCGTTTCAGACAGAAAGCAGGATGACGTGTTGCAACTTTATTTTATTAGGGGTTCAAGCGCATAGCGCTGAAACCCTATTGTAATTGCTAACATTTCTAAGGATCAGCATTCACCCCTAAAAGTGATCGGGCAGACCAAACCGTAAGTCTTTGAGGACTGGTAGTAATCAAACTGTCTACAGCATCACCAAGGCTCGCCCTGATCGGCCTGACGGGGGCGTTATAGTGGTCAAAAGTACGAATGGCTCATAACTCCTAAACCATTAGGCGTAGGCTTAAGTGTCTTTGGAATCCTTGGCTCAAGACAGACAAAATGCCTTCACTCATCGTTCTGTGAAATTTTGGGGTATTTTGGATTTTTTGAAAAAGCTATTTTTGCAAACTAGTTCTAGGTTTTTAACCCGATCGGAACCAAACCAATGCAGCGAGATTCTCTGGAGTCTGTTTGTCAATAATTATGAAAAAAAGTTGAAATTGTGATTCATGGTCCTTTAGGGCCGTCAAAACGTTTGAGGTGGGTGGAGCCACTTTTACTAAAATGGCTATAACTCGTGAACGGAATGAGATATTTTCACCAAACTCAGCACAAGAGCTGAGCTCATTCTGTGGTCACATGAAAAAAGGATGTGGCGACTGGCCATTTGGTGGTGCTATAACAGGAAAAACATGAAAATGGCTATAACTACTACACCATTAGTCCGAATGACTTGAAAATTTGCATGTAGTGTCTTTGTCCGAGATGCCATGATTGTCTACATTTACATTTACATTTAGTCATTTAGCAGACGCTTTTCTCCAAAGCGACTTACAAATGAGAATAGTAGAAGCAATCAAATCAACATTAGTACAACAGTATGTAAGTGCCGTGTCAAGTCACAGTTTCATCAGTAAAGTGCTCGTAGCAAGGTTGGTTTTTTTTTTTTTTTTTAAATATAAGGACATCTCAAAAAACATGTCCGCCAACGGCCAATGAAGTTTGAGCAGCTATCAGACAAGGTTACCGGAGGTTGATTGGAACGAAACTCGGTGGGCCTGTTTGACTCATGGCCCTAGAGGCCTGTGAGAAATTCTAAAAAAATCGGCCACCGGGGGCGCCCAACATTTAATTAAACTAAACTTAATATAATAACTGAAATAAGTTCCAGCTGAGGTTTCAAAATTTACTACAACTGAAAAATAAATGAAAGCAAATAAACTAAACTATTTATAAATGAAATCTAAACATATAAAGTTTTTTAATTAAAACATTAATAAATATTATAATAGTATATAATTAATACCAAAATAACACTCTCTTTGCATCTGCAGTGCATCTATGATACTTTAACAATTCAAGTGATATAATATTGCCAAAGCTAGTATAAAGTAGGCAGCTCACAAGGTTTTGTAACAGAGCTACATTTCCATCATGTCATGTGATAATCTGATGGATTCATTACTGAAATGGAAAAATAATCTTGTTTGAAAAAAGAAGGGATGACAGAGAAGAACTGCAGCAGAGAGGCAAAATGATTTAAAGACCTACAAAATCTGGAAATGGAAAATCCGTCTTGCCAAATCTGAGATGTGCGACACTGTGCTGTGAAATACGGTGAATGTGTTTGTGTCCTTGTGTTTGTGTGTTTTTGAGTAGTAGCTCTCCGTGGCCTCACTATTCGTACAGGACGTCACGTCAGACAGCTGCAGTGAGAGACGAGGGCGAGCGAGTTCAGCTGGCCGTGAGCCCAGAGCTGGAGCTGCACACACTCTTACCCTGACGGTGGTGTAGTTGTAGCTCTCCTGTGCGTGCAGCAGCGTTCCAGAGCCGCTGCGTGTGCGGAACTTCAGCTCCAGGCTGCTGTATTCCTGGATGGGTCGGCCGGGGTCCCGCAGCGCTCGCGCCAACAACACGTCCCTCTTGCGGCTCTGACTCAAACCGTAGTCCAAACGTCCGGAACCGTCCAGAGAAAGAGCCGTATCTGCCGTGATGTCTGAGAAAAACATACAATGACTCCATCATGGATCCGTTTGCCTGTCTGTACATCTCTGACACTGTCCTATATATAAAGCTGGATATATAATACATCCTACTTTACACTCACGTAAAGCGATATATACTATATAGCAAATCTTGATTGTTTATATCATTGCAAAATGTAACATTTTATCACACAGCTCTATATATAAAGTTGGATATATATTTTATCAAACTTTATCTGCATAAATACAGTATAGTTGAGTAAAGCGTTATATACTGTATAGCAAATCTCAACTGCGTGATCATTTATATCATTGCAAAATATAACTATATTATCGCACACCGATATATCTTACATCCAACTTTATGTTTATTTGCGTAAAGCGATAAATTAAAGCAATTAAACTAAACTTAATATAAATGAAAACTAAAATCTAAACACATAAAAAAAGCTAATTCAACACATTAATAAATACTATTATAGTATATAATTAATGTGAAAATAACACTGTCTCTTATATCCAAATTTTTGTATGGAGCTGTATGATAATATAGTTACATTTTGCGACAAAATAAAAAAAAATCTAGTCTCCATGATTGTCTATATTTTGGCAAAAATGTAAACTGTACAGCTCTATATATAAAGTTGGATATATAAGTATGTCCAACTTTATCTGCATACATACAGTATGTTCATGTAAAGTGATATATAAACTATTTGGCAAATCTCAACAGCCTAATTTTTTATTCTGTCACAAAATGTAGCTTATATTATCGCACCGATATATTTAAAGATGGATATATAAGTACATATATAACTACATATATAAGTACATCCAACTTTATCTGCATACATGCAGTATATTTGCGTAAATTGCGCAATATATGTTATATAGCAAATCTAGGCTGCATGATTGTCTATATTGTCACAAAAATGTAAACTGTATTATCGAACAGCTCTATATATAAATCTGGATATATATTATATCCATCTTTATCCGCATACTTACAGTACACTCACGTAAAGCGATATACACTATATAGCAAATCTCAACTGCGTGATTCGTCGCAAAATTCAAATTATATTATCGTTCAGCTCTAATCTGCTAAATGTGACTATAAGGCATGAAGATATTAAGATATTATAATTATTATTAGAGTTATTTTTACAGTAAAATTAGGGTCATCAATCAAAATACACACAGTAAGCAATCAGACAGGAAATATTTGATGTTTAATACACCGTTATGTAAACCAGGATTTTGGACCAGCACACTCACAAACCAAACAGCACGATTGTGACTTTGGACTGTTGTCACTTAATCACGTCAAAACTATTTAGGGTTTTTAAAATATCACCACAGGTGAATAGGCTAAAAATGTAACTAATAGATATCACCATACTTTCCCCAGCTGATCAATCACAGGACATTAAGACAATAGTTTTTTTATTACATGTTTTCTGAAATGTTATGTTAAAATACACAAATGATGCATTATCAAATAATTATGTACTAATTTGCATATATTTCCAGAACATAAATCTGAACATTGGACAAAGCCAGGTTTAAAGTTCTTATTTGATTTTGTTAACATGTTAGAGTTAAATGTTTTTACAGAGGGGATTTTGGATATCTCTTTTTATCACTCCATAAATCGAAAAATACTGTCAACAGCCGGAAAAAATACATTTTCACCATGTTTTTAGGTATAAAATGTTATATAAATCAGTGTGAATGATATATGAACAAACCCCTCAGTAAAAATCTTCAGAGTATAGATAGGAATAAAATTGTAAATTTTGGTGCCTGTAAGTGTTGCTGAAGTGGAGAAAAAACTTGTATCGTAATGTATCGTAATTGAAATTTACATGCACAAATAGATAAAGTGCAATAAAATACTTAAAACATTTTCTTTCCTCTAGACTTTAAGAACATATGTTATGGAGGCAAAATAGACCAAAATCTCAAAATTGACCAATGCATGAAATATATAGAATAATATTTATACACCAGATTGCAAACAACTCACATTTCTCACAGATTGGTCCAGTGAAACCCTCTGTACACTGGCACTGCTGCCATGACCACATGTCCAGACACGTACCACCGTGTCTGCAGGGCTCGGCGACACACGCACCCTCTAACCTGGGACATCTGTCGATGAAATGCACACAAAAACCTTCAGCGGGGAACATCTCAGCAACACAAGAGTCCATGACTCTAACATTAGCATATTTGCAAAAGAGCTACACTCATTTCAAAGCAACAGTCACCTGAAATAAAATCAGCACTATTCAAACTGCTCCAGAAAATTCACACACAGCCCTCAAAAATAAGACTTCAGCCAGCTAGAGACAGCTTTCATTCATTCAGCTGAATGAGAGCTGTGTGTGTGTGTGTGTGTGTGTGTGTGTGTGTTTGGTGACAGACCTGTCTAGGATGCCGTGTGAAGCCAGAGCTTGAGACGGTTCCAGCGGACGTCCATTGACAGCAAACTCCATGATGCACCCAACAAAGTCGTGTGTGGCCACCTGACCTTTACGATGCAGGAGGGCTTCGATCGAGCGAACGCCCCCAACAGACAGACGGTTCGGCTGAACATCCAGAATCCTGAGGGACGAGACAACATTATCAGACAGGAGACAACAGAGCTTACAATTGTTTATCATTATTAATTTTATAAAATATTTATTATTATTTTCATTATTATATAATTTATTTATTTAAAATATTTCTAATTATTTCTAATATATATATACAGTCAAACCAAAAATTATTCAGACACCAGATATAATTTTTGATATATTTTTACTAGTGTGTGCAGGACACTATAGTTCATTTATGTAAGTGAGGATAGCAAAATAAAGTAAACTGTGACATATTATACCCAAAAATTCTTCATACAGTGGACCACCAGTAAAACTGATAAAAATTTGGGACCAAAAATTACTCCGACACTTTGACCTGACCATGTTCTGCTTAAGTGTTTTTCTTTAATTGCTAATGCGACCTTTTTACACCACAGACTGAACAAAATTAAGCATTGCTTGGTAATTGGTTGACCTAAACTAGAGCGAATAAACTGTGATAATGTGTGAAATGTTGAAGGTGTCTGAATAAATTTTGTTTTGACTGTATATATATATATATATATATATATATATAAAATGAATTAACATTTGAATATGTGTCTTTCTCACCAGTCAGTATGAACGGCCACATTGCTGACAGCACAGTATCCTGGCTCCTGTTCCTCTCCACACAGATCAACAGTGAGAGATGCCGCCTTTAACACAACAGACAGACAAACAGGTGAGCATAACGTTTGTGTGCAACAGGGAGAGTTTCTGCAGTTATGAAGATTAGACTGGTGCATCAGACTTCAGCTCCATTTTACTGTGAGTGTATTCCGCTTCTAGTGTCAGAAGTTAATGCAAATCCAAAAGAACATTCACATGTATTTCTAAAGCAAACTCAAAGGTTTGTAGGAATGTATTTGTGCATTAAATTTCGTAAATAAATCTGTGTATTTGTCAAGTTTATTATAAGCCTGTGTTCATCTGAACGGCTTTATCAGTTGTATGATTGTGGATTCATCCTCCTTCATCAACCGATGATGCTCCTCAGATGAAACTATCCTAATACTCAAGGATAAAAATGACACCCAGATGCTGGTAAATAAATTACCACAAGACATTCTACAGTGATCTGTCCTGTCCTCTCGGTGCTTTATGAGTCCCGGGCAGACATTTGGGAGAAAAACTTCCCAGAGGCGCAGCAACGAGTACAAAGCCGTGACATCATACAACAGCACAACCTCAACGTTCAGATAATACTGACACTTGACTTCCGTTATGGAGGAATTTCAGCCTATAAAAAGAAAATCCTACACTAACAATGGAAACAAGTCGTGTTTGTCTGCTGGAGCTCTGCTAAGTGCTGATACAGACGACTTCCTGCGCAGCTCGAGCGTCTGGGCATCGCATTAATGCCTCCCTGCACTTCAAAAGGACTAAACCAGACCACAACGTGCTCAATTTTCCAGGAGTCACATGTTGCTGCAAACCATTTCTAGCAGAGGAAACGGTTGCTTTTAAAAATGAGTATCAAAAGCATGTCACTGCATCCATTGCATGACTAGACTGCGACAGTCTGAAAATCTGAAACTGGACCCAGCTGGGGTCAAAGAGCATTCTCAGAGTCTGTGTATTTAAATATATTTGGCTTTGAGCTGCTTTTGTGGAGGGTGTTTGGAAACACATGCAGCATGTGGGTGTGCGAGCAGATTTCTAATTTTCTATTTATAATCCATCAACCTTCTATGTTGCGACATACAACCTAGAAACAAGTGAAGAGCAAAAACGTGGCTGTAGACCAGCTCTCGATAAACTCCGACTCTCCTGTAAACAGAAAAACCATGAGCTTGAGGCGGCGTGCCAGAATCCAACGCATCTGGCTGTGGGGTAAACTAGGACATCTTAACTAAACAAAAGTACCCTTGACTGTCAGAGTTCGGCTCTCTCCACGGGGGAAAACAAGGGGCCATGTATGACTTTAACATCTGCTCAAGCTCACGTCTAGAAAGAAAAGAAAGAAAAAGAAAACAGCCCTACAGAACCACCGAAGTGACCCACATCCGCTTCTCCAAACACACAGATCAGGTTCTCTTTATTGCGCCGCAGGGGCCGGGTTCTCATGACACACGGCTCTACACGGCCTTCAGTGAGGCCCACAAAATTTTTCAGGGAACAATCGTCGGATCACACAACAGTGAGGTGTTGCAGTAATGTCGTGGCGAAGTCTTTTTACATGCCGTTTACAGACAGATGTGATCTGACTGCTAAGAGTTTAGGCTATCTCAGATGCATAAAACTCAAGCCAAGTTATCAAGAAGCCTTAGTAAAGCAACTAAACCAAAACACTTTCATTTCCACCAAACCTGTGAGATCACAGAGTAAAATTCAGGAGAAACATCTACAGGACCTCATATTAACATCAGTTCATCACGGATTGACAGAAAGACAGAAAGGACTCACCATTCCTGCCCTCCTGGCGATGACCGTGTGGAATTGGCCATCTGAGACCCTGATGGTCGTCATGAGCTTGTAAGTGCCGCTCCCCAAGTTAAACGAGAACCTCATTCTGCCTTCAAAGATCTCAAGGGCCAAGAACTCCGCCTTGTCGCCGGTCTGGTTGTCGTGATTGTACATGAGCAAGGCATTTTCCTTCAACGTGGCAAACTTAATGTAGATGTAGTTGTTGTTGGGGTCGAGACTGGGGAACTCCATGTAAGAGAGCTCCTCAAATCCATAACTGTTCAGTTCACAGTGCTTTCCAAACACACCTGTGGAGAGAGAGTGATTTACTGTCTGAAGAATTCCTTGCAGTGAAAAATTCATGGCAACCCATGACATTCATGGTACAACACACAAAAAATAAGGCTGAACATTTACCGTATGTGTCAACTGACAAATTCACACTGCAATTCATTTTCTGTAATCTACAACACATTTGTTTTGTGCTACATCTTCTCTCTCTCTCTCTCTCACACACACAGAGTCCAGAATTAATAGCAGCATTTGTAGGACCCTGAACTAGTCCTGGGGCTGAAATGATGACTTACCAAAAGGACAGTGACAGTAATAGCCTTCCACCCGGTTCTGGCAGGAACCCCCATTAAAACAGGGGTTACACTCACAGTAATTGATGATGGAGTCACAGGCTTTCCCTGAATTCATGAAACAACACCAATGAAAACAATGAGGTGAGCATGACACACAAAAATGACTGTTCTCACATGGGGCTCCCAGAATCCCCATGTGGGTTTTTTTTTTCTCTCTCGCATCTCTGGTGCACTTTATCTTTCTAATACAAACAGTTTGAATTCTTACACCTTGTAAACGGACCCACATTTCTAAGAAAGAGAGAGTGAAAGTCTGTCATGATGGTATAAGCTGTGCATGTATACATCAGCTGCTCTGGTTCTGGGAGACCCATAAAAAAGGTGCTGATATAAAACACATAAATACACTGAGGACTATGACAAAAACAGGATGACTGGACACACAAATGATCAAGCATAAACTTAAGTTGAGATCTTTTCTGCTCCCTGAATGTAGTGCTATAAAACAAATGGCATGAAGAATGAAAACTCCATCACTACTAGCAAAACAGGAAGTGTGGGGTTCAGCTGGAGTGCATGCACACTACCGTAAGTCAATAGGTGTAATTCTCTAGCAGCCCCATTTATCTGGGGCCTCCGATGTGAACACACTGCAGTCATTTGTTATGATCAGAATAAAAAAAGAATCGTAATGACTCAGAGCCTGAAACAAAACTTCTGTTACGGCTCCATTTTGAAAGCAACGTCCAAAAGCTACAGCCAACACCTGCCCAAACAGAGCTGATTCAAGCTAAGGATATCACACATGGTTATTCAAAGTCATATTCACATACACAATCGGATTTTACAGTCACTCCAATCATGTTAACGTTATGTACTTTAAGAAACTTGCATGGCTCGAGCTAGCTAACAGTATACTTTACAACATGGGGAGACGCTACATTCATATTTTTCTACAAAAGATCTCTGCATTTAAAAATTAATGTAGTTTTGTTTCTCTGCCTTTTTTCCCTAAAGCCAGATGCTCCTTAAACTCTTAAAAGTACAAACATAAAACATACAGTTTAGCTGCACAGCACAGGTGAAATCTGAAGGCGGTTTACAGCCATATCCTTATTAGGGTGAGAATTTGATCATCTCCTTTCATTAAAGTAAACATGACAAGTTGATTTGCATCATAGCTGATACCTCCCAGTCTGTGACCCTAATAGCAAACTGCTTTTGGCAAAGGCCACTGTATGCTTGGGTTATAACACCCCTCCAATTACTTAGAAGCAAATATTTTTCTTGGCCTAAAATGTTAACAAACTTGTGTGCAAGCTGCCTGTATGTGCCTTGAACTAACATCTGTGGTTGTGTTACTGGTAAAGTGCAAATGATGAAAGACTGTACCTGCAAATCCAGATTTGCACAGGCAGTTAAAGCCCCCGGGGTAATTCTGGCATAGTGCCCCATTCTGGCAGGGGTTCGAAAGGCACTCGTTGACGTCCCTCTCACAAGCCATCCCAGTGAAACCTTCTGGACAGGAGCAAGAGAATCCCCCCACCAAGTTGTGGCAAGTTCCACCATTGTGGCAAGGTGTTGGCTGGCACTCATCAATGTCCATCTCGCAGAGGGCACCAGCATATCCTGGCCTGCAGTTACAGGCGTATGGCTGTAGGGGGCGATTTGACACGAGAATGACCGGGATGCTCTCCTCTGCCTTCATGTCTGGTCCAACACCCAGCCGCCTCTTGCAACTGCCCCCGTTTTGACATGGATTGTGGGAGCAGGGATCATGGTCCACGGATTCAATCTTAACTCCACTTTGTCTGTGCAGAATCTCCTTGATGCTCTGGAAGAAAGTGGCCACTCCACTTGGATTGACGTACTGCCCGTGCCCACGCTTGACCGCTGCCATCAAGAAAGTGCTGTTGTTGAGTTCAAACACCCCATAAATCTGCACTCCAGTGCCTAAACCGGCTAGCTGTGAATTGGCGATGCGCAGGAAACTGAGGTAGTGATTGGTAAGGAAGTCGCTGGCGCTTTGGGAGATTACACGTATCAGGATGCTGTTGTCCACTGTGGCATTATTGAATCCAATAAAGAAAACACGCACATGGCTGTTGACGGCATCGTGGACGCCATCACTGCTACGCACCGATAAATCAAAGGTGCCATCTGTGGAGCGACTGTTTGAGCTGAGGTCACAGGTACCTGTGGGAATGCTGAAGAGGGCAGCCGCTGGGGGAGTCAGAGAACACTGGAACGTGTCTTGTATATCTGGATCCTGTGGCTTCACCACCCCCAGTGACCCTCCAGGGAACATATTTCCAAAATAATGGACGTAGATCTCTACAGAGCGAGACTCAGAGGGATTATCATTCTGATCGTTGACTTTGATGTGGACAGTTCCGGTTGAGGACATCTGAGGAATACCAGAATCTTTGATAATCACAGAGAGGTAGAAATCACTTATCTGCTCTCTGTCTATCTCCCTGCTGGTGGTCAGCTCTCCAGTATGACTAAGGGCGAAGTAGCTGGATGCTGCTCCAGTGTTGAAAAGGCTGTAGGAGAACGGGCCTTGATTTGGAGCAAGATCTGGATCACTTGAACTGAGCGTCATCACGGGTGTTCCTGCCCTCTGGTTCTCCATCACCTCCCCACTTGTAGTCACCAAAGTCGGTCCATTATCATTAATGTCCTCCAGGGTCACAATTAAAATGGCACTGCCGGTGGCAGCTGGAGAACCCGAGTCTACTGCCAGGACGGTGAGGTTGTACACTGGGATGGTTTCCCTGTCCAGTTCTGATGCCACAGACACCTGTCCTGTCTGAGGATTGATGGTGAAAGTACTTCTTTCATAGTTGGCAGCAATGGCATAGGTGAATCTGCTCCAGCTAGGGACAGAATCTGAATCCTGAGCACTAACGAATGTAACCAGTCCTCCAGGAGACAGTCCCTCATTAACCTGAACATCATAGAGTTCCTGGGTAAATACTGGAGGATCATTGGCATCTAGAACTGTAATGTTCACAAGCACCTCATCAATATCTGCGCCTTTTATGCTTCCTGCATTCTTAGCTAAGACTTTGAGTGAGATCTTTTCTTCTTTTTCACGATCAAGTGGTCCTGAGACATAGATCTGACCTGTTCTTTTATTAATGCTAAAACCCCTTTTTCTGCTTCTGCCAAAAATCAAGTAATACACTATGCCATCTTCTCCCAAGTCTCTGTCGCTAGCAAACACCTCCCCAATGACTATGCCTTTAGGTGCCGCCTCTGAGACCTCAAAGTAGTATTGCTTTGACACAAAACGAGGGACATATTCATTAGCACCTTTCAGCTGAATGTTAACATATGCAAAACTGCATCGTTCTTCATCTGGAACGTTAAAGGCTTTGACAGTCAGGTGATACACCTGTTTAGCTTCATAGTCCAGAAAGCCTTGTGTGGTGATGATTCCTGTGTTGGGGTCAATTATGAATAAGTCGCTGTCTGAGGACTGAATGACATATGCCATCAGGGCATTTGGCCCAGAGTCTTTATCCGTTGCATTCATTTTTACTACGGTAGTGCCACTGGGGACATTCTCCTGCACGACTGGGAAGTACTCAACAGGGTCAAACACAGGAGGGTTATCATTTATATCAGTAACGTGGATGTTAACTGTAACATAACTTGTCTTGGCAATCCACCCTCCATCTGTCGCAGAAACTCTGAGTTCATGCTTCTGTTTCGTCTCATAATCCAGTGGCATTGCCAGGGATAAAACACCCGTTTGACTGTGAACTGAAAACAAGCCGTCATCATTACCTGAGGAGATGCTGTATGTAATTAGGCCATTCATTTGCTTGTCCTTGTCCTTATCTCGTGCTGAAAGGGTTCGTATGGCTGTGCCAACAGCCAGACCTTCGGACACAGTGACTGTTACTTGGTTCTGTGAAAACTCTGGAGTGTGATGGTTCTCTTCTGTAACAGCTATTCTGACTGTTGTCCTAGCGGACAGAGGAGGGTTCCCCTTGTCACTTGCTGTTATTTCAAGCAGGTAAACTTTATTAGTATCTGCAGTGAGTGAGGACGCTACTGTAACTGATCCAGTTTGTTTATCCAGGCGGAACTTGCTGGAACTGTTGCCTCCAGATACTGAATACTCTATTTCAGAGTTCAGGCCAAAGTCCTTCTGATCATGGGCTGTGACTTTGAGGAGTCTGGTGCCGACTTTTACACTCTTAGTGACAGGAGTAAAGTAAAAAGAAGATTCAAACATGGGTGGGTTATCATTGCTATCAACAACATTTATGATAACTGTGGTTTCGCTCATGAGCGGCTTGATGCCTCTGTCTGAAGCGGTGACGATGAAACTATGCCGGTTTACATTGACGTTACTGTGGCCACTTGAGTTTTGATATCTTAGCTGCTGTTTAATGAAGATCTCGCCAGAGCTGGAGTTGATTCGGAAGTACTCTGTTTGAGATCTGATAAAGTAAAATATTTTACCGTTGAATCCCTCATCAGGATCTGTGGCAGAGACTTGAGTCACAATGGATCCAACCTCTGTCAGCTCAGGATAGTCTAGGTAATATGACGGCTTGCTAAATCTTGGAGCATTATCATTCACATCTGTCACAAATATTGTGACGTCTGTGCTAACAGCCCATCCTGAATCATGTGCTGAAACTTTGGCAATGTAGTGGTCTTTGTCCTCTCTGTTCAGAGGTCTACTGATGGTGATGTCTCCTGTGCTGGGGTGGATGATGAAGGGAATACTTGCGTCGCTGATGGAGTATCGGCTTATAGCGTTAGCTCCTGCGTCCTCATCGGTGGTGGTTACTCGGGTCACAGTGAAACCCACTGGTGCATTTTCAGGTACAGTGGCACTGAAGATTTTGGAGAATCTCGGAGCATTATCATTAACGTCCAGCACACTGATCAAGACTTTGACTGCCGTGCTTTTCGGAGGGCTGCCTCTATCTGTCGCCTTCACCCTTAAAGAATACTGAGCGACCTTCTCCCGATCCAGTGGTCGTGTTGTGCGGATTTCACCAGTTGCCCGGTTGATGCTGAAGCTGTTTTCTTTGTTGCCATCAATGATGGCAAAGTCAAGTTGCCCATTTGGTCCACTGTCCTGGTCGAATGCCGAGACTATAAGCACACGTTGAGGTGAGAGGTTTTCTAAAATGTCAGCATGGAATGGTTCTTGCTTGAAAACAGGATGGTTGTCATTAACGTCCAGCACTGCAATCTCTACTTTTTCATAGGCCGAATAAGGAGGAAAGCCTTGGTCTCGGGCCTCTATCCACAAGACGTACTTCTCAATATTCTCATAGTCCAGGGGATTTTTGATAGACAGCTCTCCTGAAAGTTGATCTATATGGAATGCATTGTCCAGGTTTCCGCTTGCAATATAGTACGACAAAGGACCTGCCCTCGGTGATGAGCCGGTCACCTTAGTCACAACAGTGTTTGTGGGTTGGTTTTCTGGGAAGGTGAAGGCTCTTTCCTTGAGTCTAATATGGGGAAAGTCTCCTCCAGTAACGAAGCGAACCGTAACTGTCGTGCTGTCGGTTTTGGGATTGCTGCCTCCATCTTTTACATGGACTGTAAAGGTGACCTCTGAACTCCCTGTGAGTTTTTCATTGGCAGTGATGGCACCTCTGATCGGGTCTATCTTGAACTTTTCTGAATTGCGTCCGGTGAGGGAATAGTGAAGTTGAGCATTTGAGCCAAAATCTTCATCTGTTACTGTGACCGCAAAGACCAGTGAGCCTGCCAACAACAGAACAGAAGTGATTAGATGCTGATCAAAACTCATTGAAACCATGAACTCCTGCCACAGAAGACACACCTGTAGAAGTAGAAGCAGGTATGTGCGTGACATATGGATGATGGTGAAACCGTGGAGGGTTATCGTTAATGTCGGCCACCACCACAGATACCGTGGCAGAGCTGGATAGCGGTGTGGGCTGTCCACCGTCCGATGCCACCACCAGCAGCTGGTAACTCGCCCGTGTCTCTCTATCCAGCAGGGAGCTGGTGATGATCAAGCCTGTGGACGGGTTAATGGAGAACTGACCGTCCCCACCACTGAGACTGTAACTGTAAATCACAAACACAACAGATTCAATATATGCATGGAGACCGAACAATGTTATTTGCCAGCTATCCAAATATCAAGAGATTTGATTGCATTTGCTTTTCAGATATTTATGCATTTGGCAGACGCTTTTATCCAAAGTGATTTACATTGCATTCAATGTGCATGTTTTATCATTGCTTGCTTTCCCTGAGAATCAAACCCATGACCTTGGGTTTTCTAATGCTACGCTCTACCATTTGAGCTACAAAAAGGATAGATTTTATTTAACATGTTTTTATCTGTACTGTGTCAGCACCTGCCCCAAGGCAAATTTCTTATAAGCAGGACTTTATTTTCCAAGTATGTTATTCTATAGGTGGCGGGAAGATTAATTCTTTATTCATCTTTTTGTTTCTTTCATAACTCCCACAGCATGTTCTCTCAGCTAAGCATCAGTGAACCCGCACTGATCAGAAACACCACATTCGAGTCATCCGCATGCTGTTTTGAGTTTCAGTGAGGTTAATTTTCGGGGCCCGTGACACAAACTCATTCCGACAGTAACATGCACACATGGCAACTTCACTGTGTGCTTGTGTCAGTGAGACAGGAATTCCACAAATTACAGAACAAAGTGTGAAAAACAACCCTAGCGAGAAGACAACAACTTCATCCACAGTCACGCATCGTCCACCATCACACAAGTTCATAAGGAACACATGATCGGTGAGAAGTATGATGTTGCACTGATGGAACAAGCTGGTTCTGTGAAGTATTAAGGACTGAAGCCCCACACTGTCCCGTTTCCCCCACTGGACTCTGTCATACTTCATTATCATCCTCATTAGCACATTTTTGGGAAAGTGGAACACGTTGCCCCAACATGAGCTCATGCAGGGGCACTTTAGAGATACATGACCGACTGGTAGTGTTTTATGGGAATATGTGTGTGTGACGTGGCTAAACGTTTGGGGACAAATTAAAAAAAAAAATCACCCAATCACCAAAAAGATTCTAATGGGGGTGTAATGGAACATGTATTCGTCCCAAACCGTCACAGATGTCACAGTTTGGTGCATACAGTCAGATGACGAATATAGTCAGTCACAGGCGATCCATACTCCAATCCAGAAGGGGGCGTGCACAGTAATGCAACGCTGTTTGCTAACTGCCACAGCAGGAAAAGACACAGAAGAAAAAGAAGAACAGCCGATCTATGCATAGATATGTTTACGTGTAATCTCTCAATCAGTGTTTAAACCACGTAAAGACATCAATAATCTCACATAGCATTACATTTACCTCAGGCAAGTCATTTAGTGCCCACAGCATGTTAGTTCACTACAGAAATTAACTCTAGAGAGCAGCATTTCTCTAAATATATGCACTATATTAGCTTATATATTAATTATATTTACTTTACCTGTTAGTAATGTCTTAATTATTTAATGTTTAAATAAATTTGTCATGAAAACAAGTTATGAAGTGTTGATGATTATATCTAAAAATAAATATCAACTGAATTTAATAGTCTGGGCTCTGTTGTTAATTGTAACCTTTAATATTATAGTAATGTGTAAGAAAGGGCTTAGTTTACAGCATTATCTGAGGTAGATTTTTTTAATCTTTAAGAAAATGTTAATTACAATTGAATTTATTTAAAGAGAGAGACACAACTTGTTCAGTAAACCACTGTTTAGTAAAAAAGAAAAAAGAGAAGCAATTTTATGTTCAGTTTTCTCTCCCCTGCTGTACCGAACCGTCTGTTTGTGTACCGTTACACCCCTAGAGACTAAACATTTAAGTTTCCAAAAATGCAAAAAGTAATATTGTAGGTTTTGTTTTCAGTTCATAGTGCGTGGTACCTGATCACTCCATTGAGTCCGACGTCAGAATCTGAGCTGTTGAGCAACAGGACGTCCGTTCCGGTGGGCGCATCTTCAGGGATAGTCGTGTGGAAAGACATTGAGCTGAATGATGGAATATTATCATTCACATCACCGACCAGCACCATCACAGTACCAGAACCGCTTAGAGATGGTGATCCTACAAACACAAAGAGAAAAACATGTTTATCAATATAGCTGCGAGCAGCAATTATCAGGGTTCAACTGCTTTAAGGCCTTTAAGTACATGCGTAAAAAGGCATTATGTTTTAATTAGCAAACCTGTAACCATCTCAATCATAGATGGAAAAGACCATTTACAGCAAATACAGGCAATTTACCATAGGAAATATATAGTTTTTAAAGCTTTTTAACGGTTATCGAGGTTGAGCCAAAAACCTAGGACTAGTTCGCCAAAGTTGGTTTTTGAAATTATCTCCAATATTTAATGAACGATTCGATGGACAGCGGCGGTCCTAGAGGCAAAGTTGCTCAGAATGAGGAGTTCTAACATGTGGTACGGATTTCGTGGGCATGTGTGAAAAATCGCGTGATACACAATCCTTTATGCATGTGAAAAACATGAATGCGCCCCCCTGTGGCCGATTTCTTTTTAATTCTCACAGGCCTGTAGGGCCGTGAGTCAAACTGGTTCAGCAAGTTTTGTTTTGATCTCAAACTGCTCAAACTTCATTGGTCGATGGTGGCTATGTTTTTTTGAGATACGTTAAAGTTTTTTTCATGTTATAGCACCACCAAGTGGCCAGTCGCCATGTCCTTTTTTTTTTTGAGTCTTGGTGACGTTGTACGGTTTGGTCACTTTTACAGGAGAATGCTGATTCTTGGAAATTTTAACAATTACAATAGGGTTTCAGAGCTACGTGTTTGAACCCCTAAATATATATGTGTGTGTTGCACACATCTTCTATAACTTAACTCCAGAGTCCAAAATTAAAACTCATCAGGTGCCAACTGTGAAAAAAGTAAATAAAACAGCATTATACACCAGTTGGCTGGTAACTTTTTTCGAAGCTGCAACATATCATGCCAAGGAAAGATTTAAATAAATTAAGAAATGAATTAACTGTATTGTATAAATTAAAATGCAGTTTCATGACTGTTAAGAAATGCTTAAGAGCAGATCTGAATCTCTGGCTTTTGGCAGGTGTGACCAGTCGAGTTTGGACCCTGCTTAACTCGTTAAACACAGATGGTTTGATATTCTAGCAGCACAGATTAACTTCTCAATCCAAAACATCTCTGTTCAAATCCTGAGCTGTAGTGGGTGCCATCTGTCTGCTCTCCTCTACAGCGCTAATCTCTGACTCACCGCGTGGCCAAACTCTCTGGAATGTTTAAATATATCTGGATCGTTGCAGGGGGCGGCACGGTTTACAGATGCAATCCTGCTGTTTAAAACAGTGAGGCACACGGCAGAAAGACTGCTACTTTCAGCGAAAATCAAGCCTGTGTGCCTGCGGGCCGGTGACGAGAAACAGCCCGATGAGTCTGAGGGGATCGTGCTAAATGAATAGCAGATGAGGAGAAGCACAAGTGATTCAAACATCTGCCCCCTCACGCTGCGATTAAAATGCATTTGCTCCATGCATAAATTCAGCCCCTGATAACATCATGCGCGTACAGCGCGGCAACGACACACAGAAAATCCTGCTCATAAAAACAAAAGGCAGAGAGAGAAGAAAAATGGCCGATTGCAGCCGAACATTTTCCCCTCGTCTGCAACCAATCTGAGGCCTTTTTTTCAGAGCGTGTTGTTCCTGAAGGCCTCTGCTGCTCCAGCAGATTAGTGTAACTAATAACACATGCTAATAAGCTGCTAGCACACGCTTTAATCGCCTCATCCTCACTGCGAAGACAAAGAGATTAGCATGGTGTCAGATTAGCATTTATCTGATGAGCACAAAGAAACGTGTGTGTGTGTGTGTGTGTTTCTCATTCAGAGAGACGTTCAGACTTGAAACACTGTGACCCGTGTCTGATGAAGATGCTGAGAGAACGTCTGCTGTCTCACACAGTTTAAGAACAAAACAATCCTATTTAAAGGTGCACACACACACGCGCACACACACACACACACTTAGCTATCTATGTTGGGACATCCCATTGACTTATATTGTTTTTATATATGGATAGTCATAAATACTATAAATGTAACCCACACCCTTTCTGAAAACTTTATGCATTTTTAAAGTTTTAAAAAAACCTTTATTCACTTTATTTTTATTAAGTTTATTTATTTATTTATTTATTTTTTTTTTTTTCAAATGAGGACGTCCCCAAAAGGAGGTTTCCAGCTAACAGAGAACGTTCTCAGAACTTTTTCACTAATGTTTTTGCAATGTTCTCTGAAAGTTATGAACAAAATGTACAAAAACATTATTTTTTCATGGAACATTTTTTCTGAAATGTTTTAGTTGGACGTTCATCTAACATTTTTTAAATGTTACTATTTGTTTCAGAACATTTAGAGAACGTTAAAAAGTAACGTTCACATAATATTTGAAGAATGATAAAATGAAATGTTCCCCTAATGTTCATATAACCCGAAAAAAAATTGCAAAAAACACACTAATTAGTTTGATATTTATGCTGTGAATGCAAAAAACATTGCACACTGTATTAAAATGATGAATAATAATGAATGGTGGTGTGCAATTAAACAATGACTATTTTTGGTGCAAGAAACCTTGACAAACATTACAAATGGAAAAGAATAAAACTGCAAAGTAAAGAATAAAGAAGCCACTTTGCTTTTGAACTTAAAAACAGTCTTAAGTAATAAAACATGTGAGACGCAGCGGTCAAAGATTCCGTCTGACACGTGTACATGACACATGATGGGTTTATTGATTACTCATATTGATTGAGTGTGTTTTGAAGAATCAGCCGCTGACTCAGACACACACACACACACACACACACACACACACAGGTGTGTGTGAACGTGACAGGTGTCATTACTCATAACTCAGGTGGATTATCAGACGTCTGATCCACTTAATGTGATCAGTTCAGATCTGCTCATCATATCTGTGTTCCAGCACAACACAATCTCTCCTCATCTGTCTCAGGTTTAATACGTCCAACTGCATGACAAATTATTTGTTTTGCCAAGCCGTTTATACCTGTGTCATGAACAAATACAGCAAAGTGACATATTTTCAGTATCAACTACACTCTGAGTCTGAAAATAGGGCCTAATAATGTACCATGTTAATATAAAGAAGTTTTCCATATTGATTTTCACAGGTGTTTTACCTGTATTTTGAAAAATGCATTACATTGTGTTTTAGGGTTAAAGGAAATTAACTGGTAATCTACTGGTAATTTTTGGCAATTTTTTTGTCTTTGTTTTGTCTGAAAGCAGTGCAGCTTTTACACATTTAATACAGTTTAACACAGAAATGCATCACATTATGAACTGTTTAAGAGTGTATCAGATCTCTAACAAAAAGATGTTCTAAGAATGTGCCTATTCAGTTATGAAAATGTTATTTATGAAGTTTTCAGAGCGTTCAAAACATCCAGTTTTTTAAAAATGTTTCAAAAATGTTTTTTCTTGGTTATGTGAACATTATAGAAAATATAGAAAATATTTATTGGAATGTTCAATTGTATCATTTTGCAAATATTATCAGAACGTTACATTTGAATTTTCTCTGAACATTCTGAAACAACATTTAAAAAACATTAGACTAACGTCCAACTAAAATGTTTGTTATTGTACTAATGTTTTGAGAACATTATTAAAAACCAGATAACTTTAAATGAACGTTCTATTAACGTTACTGGAAGAATGTTCGTTCATAACTTTGAGAGAACCTTGCAAGAACGTTCTGAGAACGTTCCTTGTTAGCTGGATCATGCCCTGAAGTATTTATGAAAACCTAAATAAGGTAATATTTCATATCTTATGGTTCTAGAAGTTTTTCACAGCGTTTCTGAGAGAAAGTTCTGCACTGAGAACTGCACAGCACTGTTGATTTAGTTTGATTATAGTTTTATTAATATTTTGAATTAGCTTTTGTTTTTAGTTTTCATGCTAATTTTAGTTTAAGTTTTAGTAATTTCATTATGTGCTTTTGTCATTTTATTAGTTTTTTACATTGCTTTTTAGGTTTTGTTTCAGTTTTATTTATTTCCATTTAATATTTTAGTGCTTCATCTTAAACTTATTTCAGTTCATTGCCAAGGCAGCATTTCTAATTTTTGTATGCAAGTGTTTTAACTAATATTTATGTTTTATTTCACCTTAATTTAAATGAACAGAAATGTTTTAATAGTTCTAGTCTCAGTTAACAATAATAATCCTGCAGCACAGAAACTATAAAGCAATAAACTATGAAATTATAAAGAACATCAGGCCGAAATCAGCACTTCCTCATCATTGTTTCAGGGTCTACTCCTGTTCTCCAGGATTCTGCTGGACGGGATCCAGGCACTTCCACTTTGACTACAGGAAGTGACATCATTACCTGTTTACGAGCACGACATTGGGTGAGTGTTCGGAGGAGACCTGCATATGAACCACAGACCCAATGAATGTGAACCCAACATGAAAAAAACTAAAATGTGCACATATTAATGATCATTAATGATGAAAAACTGACCTTCAGCTCTCAAACACTCACACACACACACACTCACTCACTCACTCACTCACACACACACACACACACACACACACACACACACACACACACACACACACACACACACACACACACACACACACACACACACACACACAGAATGATTAGCCAGTAAACATGATCAGCAGCGTGTCAGTGGTGATCTGCTGTCGTTGAGTCATGAGCAGATGTGTTTGTGTCTGTGTATTTGGCTCAGATCAGTTTCTCTGTTTCTATTGATTTCTTTGTGTCAGATTTACTGCGGTTACAGGAAAACTGATGAATCCAATTAAACACATGAAAGACACAGAAAATGAGTGAATCTCGTGACCTGAACATGTGCGGTTCATGTTTCACCATAACATCGACAAGAATTATGAGATATTCTTTATTATTTATAGCTTTTTATATCGTTTTAATTTTATATTTCCTATTACTGTAATTCGAAAAAAAATACTTTGATTCTGTTTGTAATCATCAGTTTCAATGATTATTTTCTCTTTTTTCCAAATCACAGTAAAAATATTACTGTAATACATTTTTAATGTAAATCAATTATAATGTGAAGACAACAAACTATCATCATATTTACAATTTAAATCTTTGTTTAGTTTTTCTTGTAGTTCAGTAATGAGAATTTCTGCAGGGTAAATGGAAATAATCTCACAATGTAAAAATCTAAAAACAGTCAGAAAACTTCATTTTCGTTATGCAAAATATAGTTTACTATTTTTTTCTTTTGATTTTGAGGTGAAAAGTGACCAAGACAGAGTCACATAATCAAAGGCACAGACGAGTCACATCAGGTCATTTTCACTTGTTTCCAAAGCTGTCCTCGTCTGACTTCAGATTAGATTATAAACCGAAGGAGTGTGTGTGTGTGTGTGTGTGTGTGTGTGTGTGTGTGTGTGTGTTTCAATGACAGAAGCACAATGCTGTATTCATGAAGCTATCTATGATGATAAAACACCTCACTGAAGTCAGAAACAGATGAATGATTCACACTGATTCTCTCTGTGATGATCACAAACATGCAGATTCACTTTAAGAACACATTCAAGAGTTATTATCGTTAACTAAAACCAAAACTAAAACCATTTTTATGAAGATTATTATTTTTGTGTAGTTTACGTTGGAGTACTAAAATAACTAAAAAAACTTAAAACCTACATATTTAAAAACAAACTATTAAAAATGACAAACACGCAACAAAATTACTAAAACGTTAACTAAAAATAAAATGAAAACTTCAAATACAAATTCAAAATATCATCAAAAACTATAATAGTATATCAATGATTCATACATGCACACAAAAGATAATGAGTTGACAACAAGTTCATTTCAATGAATCAGTTCAAATGAATCAAATTGAATACTTCACAGTGAACTGACTCCTTTAGGCCATTATGATTTCGCATTAGCAGGTTTAGTGGCTGTAATCATGAAATCATGAGTGTTCAGTGCTCATGTCACTCAAAGATCAGCCCTGGAGACTCGTTTCAGACTCCTTAGCTGGATAAGAAGTAAACGAAGCATCTGACTGCGGTAAATGTGCTCCATCTGTCCTGATTTCCCGCTCTGTAAGTCATTCAAGCGTGTGCTGCATGTTAATTCGGCTGTAAGCTCAAGACAAACTCTGTCTCGCACAAACATATGGAGCCACGTAAGCCGCTTATGAGCCACTTTAATACTGACCTGCTGCATGTGTGTGTGTGTGTGTGTGTGTGTGTATCATATCAGTGTACATGATGACACAACATTGAATTTATATGAAGTTAATTATAATTACCACAGATTTATTTCTACAGTCTGTAGATATATCTGTATTTTTTTATGAAATAAATTTGTGTCTTGCCAAAAAAGGACACCTAATAACCAAATGATATAAGGAGTCCATTTAATTCATAAATTTATGCACACCACACCACAGCACAAAAAAAATACAGAACAAAACTTTTGAGAATTCGGTGTACAGTATGTGTACAGCGCAACAGTAAAGAGCTTGTTTAGACCTTGTTTACATTTAAGACATCTCAAGCTGCAATACTGAACAGGACCACATAATGCCAAACAAACAAACCTTAACCAACTGCTGACTGCATTTAACTACTAAAGTACGATCCATTCAGAATTACTAAACACAGCAACATACACATAACAAATCAAAACATTATCCTGAATGTAGTGAAATGTGTCTGTGCATAAATACAGTGTGCGATCACGGTTTGTTTGCGCATCAATATAACGGACTCATGCATGCTTACTGTACGACTCCTGTACGTCACCCGCAATCGTCTATACCTTGATCACAATCCTCATCCATCAAAACTTTACTAGCGAGACGCTGGTTTGCTTTATCCAGCCGAGAATTGTAGTTTGCATATCATCTGGCCATACAGCGGTGGGATGTTTTGACATTAGTGATGAGTCGATCATGAACAATTCGTTCATTTTGAATATGACTCGGGAACAACAAGTTGAATCAGAGAGTGATTCGTTCGTTTGGTGTTGACCGCTCATGCAAAACATCCTATAGGTTCTGTACAGAACACAGAAATGATTAGTTTACCTCTCGAGTCTTCAGGTCTGAGTCGTTCGTTCTTTTGTCACATGTTTTTTTTTAAAGGGGACCTATAATGCCTTATTCACAAGATGTAATATAAGTCTCTGGTGTCTCCAGAATGTGTCTGTGAAGTTTCAGCTCAAAATACCCCACAGATCATTTATTATAGCTTGTCAAATTTGCTCCTATTTGGGTGTGAGCAAAAACACGCCGTCCCTTTAAATGCAAATGAGCTGCTGCTCCCGCCCCCTTTCCAGAAGAGGGCGGAGCTTTAACAGCTTGCGCTTTGTTTGCTCAACAACAACAAAGCTGGAGAATCTCACGCAGCCAAAATGAGGATTGTCAGTAACGGTGTTCAGCCTTACGTTGTTGTCACTATCACAGGAAGAAGCTCGTTGTAGTTCCTACCAGCCGTTTGTTGTAGTCCTTAAACAGAGAATTCTTTAAAAGAAAATATCTCCCTTTGCATTGAACTTTGAGTGTCGTAACTTTTCAGATGTTGTTTATGCTCAAACAGCAACATTACACACTAACTAAAGTTAAAAAAGAGAAATCATAATCAACCACCGCTTTAACTCTTACAGTTACATGACGAGTTTCTGGTCTCAAATTGTAGCTTTGTTTTTTCTTACCACTTATAATTTTTTGAATTTCTTTCATGATGGTTCTTTTCCATAACATTGAATGTGGGAATAAAGAGTTGGTAATACTTTAAACTTCATCAGTATGATGGGGAAAAATCACTTTGACAAAGCAAAGATACCTACATATAACAACATACAGTTATGTGACAAAAGAACGACCGACTTGAACCCCGAAGACTGGGGATGTCACGGGATGAACGAACGACTCGGATCGGGAGGTGAGGTAAACTGAATGCATAGCCTGAAGACCCAGCTAAGCAATGAATTAATCGTTTCTTTTGAAAAGGCTGATTTCACATTGTAGCGTTGACTGTGATGACGCATGTTTAGTCATGTGACACATATTGTCCCGATAGATATCTATGGTTAAAGCCTGCTAATCACTTTCACAGTGTTGCTAAAGATAAATGTTACTTTGTACAATCTTCATATTACATTCCTGCAAAGATGATTCTGTCAAAAACAACGATTGTGTTCTAGACCAAACATGGAGCAGTGACTGACCTGACGCACCAGTAAGTGGTGAGATATTTTGCTAATAAAATGATGATGCAAGTGAAAAATGCTAATGTGGATGGAGAGTGTTTTAAAACATTCTGAAGCGTTTTCAAATGTTTCCTGTAAGCACTGGAAAACTCACAGGCTCTGGAGGATGAATGAATGGGAGGGTAAATTATTTACTCTCCTTCACCCACAGAAAGAGAGACGCAGTCAATAAAACTCCAGTGAACACTGGCAAATGAGATGTTTGTGCGAGTGAAGATCTGTTGCCCTGTTACTGCAACGCTCAGTGTTTTATTAAGTGTGTGTTTGGAGAGGCTTCACGGAGGACAAACACTCTCCGGCTGCGTCCCGAACCTGACCAACGCTTCCTTCTCCTGCAGCGCTGCGTCCGCTCTACAGATGAGCCAAAGTGTTTATAATCAATCAGTCAATCACATTTACTTCTATTGCACATCTACTAACACACACACACACACACACACAGTATATGATGGTTATCTGTAACACTCTGGATCAACAGATGTTATGGAGTCTGTAAGCAGCTTTAAGCTGTCTTAGTTAACCAACTAAGTCACTGACTTAGTTTCGGACACAGTCACCATCTCAAAGTGATTTTGATTCCACACATCTGTAAACTGCATTAAAGCCATCCATCTCAACACTTAATTAATACAGATCTGCATGTTTGAAAAGGAAAAGTACCAAATGAAAAATGGATCCAATTAAATTTTAAATTGTTTCCACTTCCTCAGATGAGGTGCGGCCAGACGTAACTTTCACCTTTTCCATTTTTTGATGGTCATCTCAGAATAATAAACACTTAAAAAACACTCTCAGTTACACCGGAACAGCAGCGCTGCTATACAGTATATATGTCATGTCTATGTCATATTTTACCTCAAAATTACAGTATAGTTCATTAAACACTAAACACTATAAACATCAGCTAAAAAACACCAGCTGATAAAAAGTCATTGCAAAAATACCTCGGAAAACAAGTTATTTCTGGGAATATCGTGATTGTTTTAAAAGTAATTGAAGGTTCCAGATATGTTTTGAGGCTGCGGTATATTGTGTGTTGGACCACAAAAAGGCTGACGCATTCATGGCTCTTCACATTTAAATGAAAGATATGACCGCCAAGGGTTTTTATGCGGTCCGAGGACAGACTAAACGTGAGAACGAGAGCCGGAGGAAGGGAAGCTTTGGGAAATAAAAGAGTGTTCAACATCATTCACACACACTGTTTGGTCACATTTATTAAAGGGCCACAAATCCCTTAGAATGAGCCTATAGAACACACACACACACACACACACACACACACATCCTATAGCGCTGCTCTGTTTGCCCTGTAACTTCTCAGCGCTCAGAAGATAAAGAATGTTAATGACTCGGTCCATTTAAAGACTCTGGGCTTTCTTGTCTCTTTCTGGCACTGAATCCGGTTTTAAACGCTTCCAGAACCCAAACTCAAACCTGTCCATCTGTCCGTCAAACCGTCTAATGAGTTCATTTGTGTAGGTTGTTTTTCATTTAGCAGAGATGTTTGTCTCGATAAAAATTGATTGTTGCAATTAGCTATCATAACTTAAGTAACTTTAGACTCAGAATAACTTTCCTGGATTTAACTTGAGAACTCAAATATCCAAGTTCTCAGATAACAGGGAACGTTCTGTCAAGGTTCTCTCAAAGTTATGAACAAACATTCTTTCAGTAACGTTAATAGAACGTTCGTTCAAAGTTATTTGGTCTTTAATAATGTTCTCAAAACATTAGCACAAAAACATTATTTATACACCGTTCACGGAATGTTTTGTTTTCTAAAATGTTTTAGCCGGACATTCGTCTAACAAATTTTAAATGTTACTAATTGTTTCGGAATGTTCAGAAAACATTCAAAAGTAACGTTCCCATAATGTTTGGAGAATTATAAAATGGAATGTTCATGTAACATTAAAAAAAGTAAACATTTAAAAAACATATGCATATAAATATTGTTTCAAGAACTTTTTAAGTTGAAACAACTATTTTTAGTGTGCAAAAAAAAAAGTACAACCAGTGATATTTTAGTATAAAGATTTTATTAATTGTTTTTATTTTTATATTATGCATTTTTCTTTTAATTTTTGTTAAAAGTTTGTCATATTTAAATAATTCTATATAGTATTTATTAATTTTTATTTTATTTTTACTTTCAGTTATTTTAGTTCACCAGGTTAAACTAAATGAAAATTAGAAATTATTTTTTTATTTTTTTATTTTTTATTTTTTTTATTTTATTATTTCAGTTAACGTTCATTTTATTTCAAGTAACAAAAATATTCTGGTTTTAGTTAACTATAATAACCCTGAGTACAACCAATATAACACAGATGTAAGAGAACGTGTCGTGAATACAAGTATTATTTGAAAACAAGACAAAATAAGAAGCCTTCATTTAGTTTATCAGGAAGATTTAAGTTGTTTCAAGAATATTAGTGCTGGAAAACAAGACAAAGATGAATTTTCTGCGGTGTGCCGTTAAACTAGTAAATCTCTCTGAGTTGAGATTTTACCGTGGTGAATCAGGGCCAAACTAAGATCACCTCAGATGAACTGCTGTAGACCTCGAGTCTCAGAAAAACACCCAAAACAATGTGCTGGAGTCGCTCTGCTGTTCCCCTCGTCCCGCTTGCTTTGGGCTTTTATTTCTGGAATGTTCACGTGTGTGTGTGTGTGTGTGTGTGTGTGTGTGTGTCTGTGTTTGTAGTTGTAAATTGGTGGTTTGGACAGAATCAGTGGTGTATTCACTGCAATAAATGCTGTTCTTCCTCAGTGTTTCTGTCTTGTTTTCCAGCACAAATATCCAAACATTCTTAAATCAAGATACATTTACTGGAGAAGCAAAATGACTGAAGATATAAATATCTTAAGTCCAGTAAATGTATCTTGATTGTTTAGATCTTTGTACTAGAAAACAAGACAAAAAGTCAGAGGAAGTGCATTTTTGCAGTGTAAAGATCATATCATCCGGTGTTTAGATTGCAGATTGGTGTTAATCTCAGTTTACTGAGCGCTTTTAATCTAAAACTAACTAACAGAAGCGTCTGAAACTGTTATCGCTCAAATGTTATAACTCTAAATGGAGTTATGTCTACAAATGAGTGAGAGACAGAGCTCACGAGACATTGTTGAAATATCCAGAGGAGATTCACATGAGATCACTGGAGCAAAAGTCTCATCGCTCTCATCTCAGAGAAACAACTGAGATATTAAAGAGATCTCATGTGACTTTTTTCTTTCCTATGGGTGGACTCTCTCTCTCTCTCTCTCTCTCTCTCTCTCTCTCTGTTATCTGCCAAGCAGTCCATGTTTTTCCTCATAAATTCTGCCAACATCTTTCCTCGGCGCACAGAATAAGCCCTCGATTCTCTCTCTCTCTCTCTCTTGTAAAGCACCTTTTTACTGCTGGCCTCTCCGCCACACTCCGCAGAAAAACACACATTTCCAAATAATGACTCCGGCCTGCCAAGATCTCTCCAGTGAGCTGCCAGCTTTCCTTCAGAGAGAGAGGGAGAGAGAGAGAGATCATATGGAAAGATATTGTGGAGATTTCTAGGGACAAAGAAAAGCGAGAGGTTAAAGGTCGAGACTGTAGAGCCCGAATAATTCAGTAAAGCTGAAGGAATGTGGAGAGATCCGTACGAGTTCAGCTGAGGATCAATAAACTGTGTTACAGAAACACACTGACACTATCGGATGAGACGAAAACTTCAACTCAGTAATGACTCTATTGTCTTTTACAGCAGATTTTGTCTTTGTCTCAGATTTGATGAAGTTTGCATCTGTTATTTTGTGAATCTGCTTTGAAAAAATGTAAAGCGCTATTAAACCTGACTTGACCTGTAATGGAAGTAAAACTGAACATGACATGACCATGACAGCAAGTATGACTTCAAAAGTCAAAATTATGAGATTAAAAATTCTAAATACTGACTTAAAAAGCTGAAATTATGATATACTAAATCAAAATTATGACTTAAAAAGTAAAAATTATGACACTAAATCGGAACTATGAGATTAAAAAGACATAATTATGACATAAAAAGTTTAAATTATGACAAGAAGTCAGAATTGTGACATAAAAAGTCAAAATTATTCAAAATTATGACCAAAAACTTGAAATTATGACATACTAAATCAGAACTATGACATTAAAAAGACATAATTATGACGTAAAAAGTCAAAATTATTGGAAATTATGACCAAAACATTGAAATTATGACATACTAAATAGAAACTACGAGATTAAAAAGTCAAAATTATGACATAAAAAGTAAAAACGTTTTTCGAAATTATGACCAAAAAGTTGAAATTATGACATACTAAATTGGAACTTTAAATTATAAAGTCATAATTATGACGTAACAAGTCAAAATTATTCAAAATTATGAACTAAAAATGTGAAATTATGACATACTAAATCAGAACTATGAGATTATAAAGTCAAAATTATGACATAAAAAGTCAAAATTATGACCATCGGAATTATATCTTAAAAAGTCACAATTATGGCATGCTAAATTGAAACTATGAGATTAAAAAGTCATAATTTTGGTTGACATAATTTCAACTTTTTATGTTGTAATTATGACTTAAAAAATTCAAAATTATGACATACTAAATCGAAATTATGAGATTAAAAAGACAATTACGACATAAAAAGTTGAAATTCTGATGGTCAGAATTGTGAAAAAAATTCAAAATTATGAGAAAATTATGACATCAATTTGATCTTTTTATCTCATAAATCTCATATATTTTTAAGTCATAATTAAGATTTAGTATGCCATAATTGTAACTGCTGTCATAATTTTGACTTTTACAGTCATAATTTTGACTTCATCTCATAATGTGTGTCATAATCTTATCTCATAATTATGACTTTTAAAGTCAGAATTTCACCTTTTCATCTCATAATTATGACTTGGTATCTAATACTTTTGACTTTTTATGTCAAAATTATGATTTACCAGAGCATGTTTTTCTTCTTATGTGGCGGAAATGGGCTTCCATAGAAAAACGATCATGAAAAATAACGAATATCAGAAATAATGTCTTCCTCTGCCGGCCGTCTGGTGAACGTGTCAATGGGGTTTGAGGTGATCTGAATCACAAATCCACTGGAAACCCAGGAATGGGAAAATCATTGAGATGGTCCAGGAAAGCTCAGTCGGAGCGTTTCAGACGCTCTCCATATTTCACTATCAGGACACAATGGGCTCTTTCTACCACATTTAGGGAGTTTGTTTCTGCTTCAGAGTGTTGGAGGAAAGTTTTGAGCTTTTTGGCAGAAAGCAGTGCAAACAGAGACAAACACGAATAAACATTTGCAGCATTAATCACGTTTTGTTTGTGATAAACATACGCAGTGAAAAAAATGGGTGCAGGATTTACTTTGAAACAAATTCACTCCGAAACTGCTAATAAATTTCACAAATAACTGCAAAGTAATTGCAAGAAACACACTGAATGAAATTTTGAAGTAGAAAGACTGAACTGGTATTTTTCTTGTAAAACGTACTCCAATAATCGTTGTTTTATTTACATTCATATTGTTTTTTAGTTCATATTTTACAATGTATGCTGCTGTCTCAGATCTGAACAATCATTGCAAAACGGCTCTTAAAACCAGCCTAAACTGGTTCACTGCTCTTCTAATCCAGTCAGGCTGGTTTTAGAGGGGATTTGAGCCTTTTTCAGACCAGTTTAAAGGGGTTTAAGCTGGTTTTCCAGCAGGGAAAGAGTCTCACTAATGAGTCTGTAATAGTGCAAAAGAGCCTGATCACGTTTAAACCCAGTGCGCAAACTTCAGCAGATTTACTACCAAAATCAGTGTAGAAAATGTAAAAAACGTCTGTAGATAGTGTCTGGGCCAAAACATCAGTCATAGTTTGACTTTCTCTCTGCGCTCGAGAGTTGTTTCCGGTTCTTGGCAGATACGGACACTATTTATTGTCAAAAGTTCTCGCCGATGTCCAGAGCAAATCCCTGCCATTACAGCAGGTCACGTGACCTCACAGGAATGAACGAGAGGCACCAGTCGGCCGAGACGGGTTAACCAAAGACCAGAGAACTGGAGTTAACCAGAACACACACACACACATTCTTCACAGCAGCTCCAGATTAACTAAAGGGGAAATATTTACTACAAGTAAGTTACTTTATATGAGTTTTATTTCAGTCCTTCTCAGAGTCGCATTTCATCTAAAACCAAGGCCGAAATAAGACATGTTTTGTAGCACATAAAGGCTCCGTCCACATTCATCTGGATAAATTTGAAAACTCATCTTTTTCTCTACATTTCGGCCTTCTGTTCACACTAAGACACGCTTTTATTCAGCAAAAACTCTCTCCCAGTCAGGATAAATTTGAAAACTGTGCTGTAGTTTGAACTGTGAAAACTGAGGTATTCGTTTGTATGTTTATATGTGTGTTTGTATGTTATGTGACGCATATTGAATCGATAGATATCTATGGTTATACCAAAATTATTGTGCATGGCAAAAAAAATGATGTTCTTCCTCAGTATTTTTGTCTTGTTTTTCAGCACAAATATATAAACATTCTTAAATCGAGATACATTTACTGGAGAAGCAAAATGACTGAAGATATTAAGTGTTGTTTACCTAAAAAACTGATTAAAATGAAGTGAGTTTGAGCTTAAAACAAGAACAAATATCTGCCAATGGAGTCAGAAAAATCATCTTAATTCAAAGAGAAATATTCCCCATAAGGCAGATATTTGTTGCACATTCCTGCAAAGATGACAGAAAATTTACTTACAATTACTGTCCTGCATCAAAACTTGAGGGTGATTGTGTTTTAAGGTCAAATCACACTGTATCGTTGGTGCCGATAGCCTAGTGGGCAGCACCGACATATAGCACAGTTGCGTTTCGGGCGTCCCGAGTTCATGTACCGGCTCGTGGACTTTTCCCAATCCCACCCCCCCCTCTCTCCAACTTCGCATCCTGTCAACTTACTGTCCTCTCATAATAAAGGAAAAAAACACCAAAAATATTGATCGACGGACAATCACCAGATTTCAGTACATCACTTCTCAGACACTCCACCACCCTATAAATGCCGAATAAACATGTACAAATGGCGAAAACGAGTGCCGACCAGTGGCAGGGGAACACGCTGATCTGACAAAACCCAACGAAATGTCTGTTGCCGTCAAAATTTTCCCTTTAGACCAGAACATGGAAGAGCGATGTGGAATGCGACCTGAGCGCTGGATATATATTTTCTTACCTGCGTCGTGAGCCGTGATGACCAGTGTGTATTTGTCCTGAGTTTCCCGGTCCAGCGTTTGGATCAGGTTCAGCTGCCCGCCGGATGTGAGGCTGAACGATCCCGCTTCATTCCCGCTGGTGAGGGTGTAGCTGATCTGACCATTAGCGCCCAGGTCATCGTCACGGGCAACGACCTGCCGGACACAAGAGTTTTTAAAACCTGAGCAAATACATAAAATCTCAAAACAAATAAATCATTCAACGAGCAAAACAAGATTAAAATACTGTTTATTATACGTTTTATTTAATATATAAATGCAAATTTGAATTTACCTGCAACCAATTACACAATTGAATAGATGGACTACAAAAACATGATTTCAAATATTGTATAAATCCAGAATGATCAATAAAAAAAACACCAGTTACCATTAAACATAACAAACAAACTCTGAATCTGGATCCAAAAGTCATATCAAAGTTATTACATTTCGATGAAAGATTCATTTTTTGTCTTTAGCAATTTGCTTTTAAAGAAGCAAAAAGAGTCAATTCTGACCCTTTTCACACTGATTTACGTTCTCATTCTGTCTTCTGAGGTTCTGCCTCCGTCTCTGAGTTAGTGTTGGTTTGCGTGAGCGGCTGAACCGCTGGCACACCTGACTCCAGCTCATTTCCCCTCTCAGGTGAGGTTTGTTTGGACTCGGACATTCGAGACCACCCTCATTATGTCATTTAGCCGTGGCGTTCTGCAGTCACCCTACAGTGGGAGCCGGAGCCGAATCCACGCCCTGCATTTATCATTCCAGCGATGTCAAACACTTCGAGTCACATTTCCAAATAAGAGTGCGCTTTGTGTTGGAAATCTGCTCGTGCATTTCTGCATGTTAAAGCTAATTCATAAATGATGGAGAACCAAAGCCGCCCGCTCTAATGAGATGAACTAATGCTGCCTTTATGTGCAGCATTAGTTCATTATGTGCATTATGTGCCCACTTTTGAAATCATAATTACGTGTTCGTCACTTTCAAGTCAATTTGAGGTTTATTCTTGCCTATTTCTTGGGGAAATCTTATTAAAGCCTGAATATATTTAAAATATTGTCCCATTTGTTGACAAAGATATAATAAATCCTGCTTTCGCTGTGTAAAATACATGCAATATGCATCAAATGTTTATTTATATATGTAAATATACATGACTGTAATGGTCAAGAGGAAACAATGTAGATGTGGGGAAAATTAATCAAACTTAGCCTGAACAACTCGGAAACTAAAAATAATCTCTGAGTTTCCCAGTTGTAAATATGACTTGAGAGGCTGTTCAAGTCCAATTTCCCACTAGGAAACTCATATTTATGTTAATTCTGATAGCACATGAAGGCCCTGTGAAATCTGTTTTATTTTATCCCACATTCCATTTAATTTTTTAATAAAAGGGCTCAAAGAAATTTTTTATTAAATTCTGGGTTGTCTGTTTTATTTTTCTGGATTTAAGTATTAATGCAAATGTTTTTATCAAAAACAGTGAGTTTGTGTGTGTTTCTGCCGATAGTTTTCTGATCTTTTATTTTGGCGTGTTATAGTGAAGAGCTGTGAGTTTGTGTGTGTTTCTGCCGAAAGTTTTCTGAACTTTTATTTTGGCGTGTTGTCGTGAAGAGCCGTGATTTTGTGTGTTTTTGCCGAAGTTTTCTGAACTTTTATTTTGGCGTGTTATAGTGAAGAGCTGTGAGTGTGTGTGTGTTTCTGCTGATAGTTTTCTGAACTTTTATTTTGGCGTGTTGTGGTTAAGTGCCGTCATTTTGTGTGTTTCTGCTGATAGTTTTCTGAACTCTTATTTTGGCGTGTTGCAGTGAAGAGCTTTGCATATGCCCTACTCAAAGTCTGCATAAATGTCGTGTACTTGCCTGTAAGATGTTCTTGGGCAGGTTTCCTAAGTTCTCCTCTACGCTGACGGTGTATGGCGAGAGCTCGAACACAGGCGAACAGTCGTTCACGTCCAAAAGCACGATGTTAACGGTGGTGCGATCCACACGCGGGCTGCTGCCGCGATCCGCAGCCTGAACGGCCAGAGAATAAGAAGATCGCGTCTCCCGATCCAGGAGCTTCGCCACCGAAATAACTCCCGTCACCGAGTCGATCCGGAAATCTGAGTTCAAGTTCCCGCTGGCGATGGAAAACCGAATCTGCCCGTTGGTTCCCTCGTCCGCGTCGCTGGCGAAAACCTGCAGGACGTCGGTTCCGGTGAGCGTGTTCTCCTCGATCTCGATGTCGTAGATGTTCTGGGAGAAGCTGGGCGTGTTGTCGTTCACGTCCAGCACGATCATAGTGACCTCCATGGTGGACGAAAGAGGCGGTTCACCTTTATCGGTGGCCACGATTGTCAGAGAGTAATTCGCCATCTCCTCGCGGTCCAGTTCGCCCACCAGAATCACGCCGCCGTCGATGTTCCCGATGCTGAACTTGTTTCCGAACGGCCCTTTGAGGGAATATTCCACATAGCTGTTCGGCCCGCTGTCGGCGTCCGTGGCCAGCGCCGTGAACACCACCGTATCCACAGGCGTGTTCTCCTGAATGTACGCCGTCGTCTGCGATGTGAAGGTGGGCGGGCAGTCGTTGACGTCCAGCAGAATGATTGACACCTGGGCGGTGCTGGTGAAGCGGGTCATGGGAGGCGGAGCCAAGTCGTTAACGGTGATGACCAGGTTGTAGAAAGACTGCGTCTCGCGGTCCAAGGCTTTCTTGGTCTGTAAGACGCCCGTGTTGGTGATGGTGAACTGGGACTGCGGGTCACCTGACGCTATAGTGTAATGCAGCTCCGCATTCGGCCCTGAAAAACACCACAAATAGCATTAAATTAATAATGGGTTACACCTCTGCTGTAATTAATTGTTGTACAAAACATGAACATTGTTTAAAAACATTGTAACAATCTTAAATCATTTTAATCTAATTATAAAATTAATATTTTAAACAATATTTGTGTGTAATATGCATGTTTATGAGCAGGGTTTCCTTAACTGGGGTTTGTGAGGTTATTGAAAAGTGAATAATTAATTAAATAATAAAAATACAAATAATTTTAAACAAAAACAAACAAAATAAAACACTTATTTAAAAAAAAGATTAAAGATTTTATTTGTTAATCTGCATTTCATGTGACCATCGGGGTGTAATCATTAAATAAAATTATATTTATAGGTAATAGAAATAAAGCTGAATTAAAATATAATTTATAAATATTACATTAAAAACTAAAACTAAATAAAACTTTGCAACTAACTAAAATAAATTATTAACTAGAAATAAATAAAAACTAATATAAAAATAAATTAAACCTAAATATTAATATTAACATAAATATTAAATATTAAAAATATTAATATTAAAAATAAATACTTAGGTCGATGAAAAGTGAATAATTTATTAAATCATAAAAATGCAAAATTAAAATAAATAATTTTAAACAAAAACAAATCAAAATAAAACAAATTACATGATTACAGATTTTATTTGTTAACCTGCATGTCATGTGACCATTGGGGTTATTATCATTAAATAAAATTCATAAAAACATTTTTGTTAATTGAAATAAAGCTGAATTAAACTAAAATATAAATATTACATGAAAACTAAAACTAAATAAAACTTTCCAACTAACTAAAATAAATGACTAACTGAATATTAATGTTAATGAAAAGTGAATAATTAAACCATAAAAACGCAAATTAAAATAAATAATTTTAAACAGAAACAATCAACATACAACACTTTTTAAAAAAAGATTACAGATGGTCATGTGACCATCGGGATTGCTATCATTAAATAAAATTATTAAAAACATGTTTGTTAATTGAAGTAAAGCTGAATTAAAATAAAAAAAATAAATAAATAAAATAAAAAAAACTTTGAAACTAACTAAAATAAATTACCAACTGGAAATAAATAAAAACTAAAATAAAAATATAATTCAACCTAAATATTAATATTAACCTAAATATAAATATTAAATATTAAAAATATTAATATAATATTATATATTATAAATACTTAGAAATATTTAAAACAAATAATAATAATGACAAAAACATATAAGAAAATTACAAAAAAATGTAACTAAAAATAAAAATATAAAAAATAAACATTCATTCAAAATATTAATAAAAACTATAACAGTATATAAAAAATACTAAAATAACAGGGAATAGTCATCAGAGAACCCTGAACATGCGAATGTTAAAATTTTAAAATATATTCACTTAAAAATGTTTGGGAATCCTTATATTTGAGGATTGTGTTGTGATTTCAGCAGCGTTTTAACACTGAACTCTATCTGTCTCTATTGTAAGCAGAGTCTCGTGCACTTCACATGAGGAGCACTAACTGTGTCGCACGTGGAGCTGCTGCCCGTGTAGGGCATCCAGAGCTTCAGACAGACAACAATACAGCACACAATAATCCATAACAGCTTCTTATCTGAACATGTAAAGCACATAGAGTTATTAAATGGACGTAAAACAGCACAGACCACAGAGTGTGTACAAGAAATATATTGTGTGTGTTTCGCAGGTTTGGCCGTCATCCACTCGCAATGAATGTGTTATTGTCCAGACGTGCTGAAGCAGCTATAACTCTCCAGTACAGTGAGCGTGTGATATGGATCTGCAGATTTAATCTGCTCAGTTCAGAGTAAATGAGCTCTAATTGAGCGTCCGTAATGCCGTTCAGACGGCCGCTCATGTGGAACGCCGTGGCACCTTCCCACACTGGGCCTGTTTACAAAACACCCCGACCTAAACGCTGTCCGAGGTCAGAGGTCATGGGTCAGGAAGTGCCAACAATGATGTCTCGGACTCGTATGCGACAGAAATCCAGCGAGAGGAGGAAAAGCTACAGACACAAATGTAGGTCAGATTAACCACATTAGAGTCTGAGACACGAGACGCGGCGCTCGGCTTTCCTCAATCTACACTCAAACAATCTCTCCAAACCTTCCAGAAACACGCGCGGCTCATAATTCACCCTGAAACAGGCAAACACGGCTTTTCTATTCATTTGAACATGAGCCAGACATGATTTTGTGAGATTCAGCCAAACATCAGTGTGCTAAACTAGCATGGGTGTATAATATTTCAGAAAAACAATTTATGCTATAATAATATTAGTATTTGTCAACGATCTAACACTGAAATATGATATTAAATGAATAAAGTTAATTTACTCTTGTAGAAAACAACATAAATATCATTTAAAAACATCAAAGAACTTGCTAAATGATGATTATAAATAATTGTTTATATATTTCATTCAGTTCAGAATCATATTTTATGCTATATATTGAGTACTTTTCACTAATCTTACACTGAAATATGATATTAAATGAGTAAACATAATTTACTGTTGCAGAAAACAACATTAAATATCATTAAAAACATCCAAAAATTGGCAAAATGTAGAAAATTCCAATTATAAATAATCATTTATAGATTATATTCAGTACAGAAAAGTATTTTATGCTGAGTATTTGTGAGCATTTTTACACTAAAAATTGTTATTAAATTAATAAAAGGGAATTTAGTGCTGTAGAAAACAACATAAAAATCATTTTAAAAACATCAAAAAAGTGGCAAAATGTATAAAATGATGATTACAAGTAATCGTATATATTTCATTCAAAACAGAATCGTATTTTAAACTAATTATGAAAAATCGAAAGGCAAACAACAAACTAAGTTAACTAATCAATTTGAATTGAGGTAAAAAACAGAATTACAATTTGAATTTAAGGACATAGAGTTAAAATGAATCAAAATTCATAAAACATTCGTATATGTATTAATTTGTTTTATGAATTTCGATTTCTATGTCCTTAAATTCAAATATTTTATAAATACAAACAAAAAGTATGAAAATAATTTTAATATAATTCAAAATTATTTTAAATAAATATTTGTGTGTAATATATGATGTATTTTGATGTTAATTAGAGCAGGGTTTCAAAAACTGGGTTTTGCGAGTTGAAAACTAATAATTAATTAAATTATAAAAATGTAAAATAAAATAATACTGTGAACAGGTTATTGAAATATTAACATATCAGGGGTTCTTCAAGTAAATATTTTAACTCAAAGGGGTTTGGCTGACAACAAACTTAAGTATTGTTTTATAAAGACCATAAACACATTTATAATATCTTCAGAGGAGCAACAGCACACTGGGTAAGTTTTATGGCGAATTAAACGTATGCAAACAGATGTCAGCATTCTTACGCTGACATACGATACGAACGGAGGACACTTCTGTTAGCGTCTCCATCTGTCGGGTGCACTTGAACTCATACCGTCATCGGCGTCTCTGGCGCTCACGGTGAGGACGGCTGTTCCTGGACTCAGGCTCTCCAGGACGGAGCTGCTGTACATGGAGCTGTTGAAGACGGGCGGGTTATCGTTGACGTCCAGCAGGTTAAAGTAGACCCGTACGGAACTGGACAGACCGCCTCCGTCCCGAGCCTGGACCGTCAGGATGTAATACTGCTGAGACTCGTAGTCCAGCGGACGGGTGACGTTGAACACCCCGGTGACAGGGTTCAGGAGGAAGGTGGCGTCCTCGTCATCCTCCTCGACAGAGTACGTGATCTCACCGTTCACGCCCGAGTCGGAGTCACTGGCCAGAATCGCCGCCACAATAGAACCTCAATGAAAAAACACAACAGAAAATACATGATGCTGAACTGAAAGAGAGTCAGTTCTTTAGACTGTTGTAGAATGATTGACAGCGACTTCTGCACTCATGTCGTACCTGGATTCATGTCCTCTGGGATGTCGAAGGAGTACACGGAGCGGGAGAACTTCGGCGGGTGATCGTTGACGTCGCTGACGGTGATGTTGACCCGTACGTCGGAGGACTGCTGGCCGTCGTCCGCCCGCACCAGGAGAGAATACTTCGACCTCCGCTCTCTGTCCAGACGCTTGGTGGCGATCAGCTCGCCGGATTCGGGATCGATGCGGAAGCTGTCGTCCGCTCCGCTGATGATGGCGTAGGTCACCAGAGCGTTCGCACCCTGAACAAAACCACACACACTTTAATCAATCATGCTCCGGTTTATAAACACCCACTTCACTTCAGCAATGTGATTTATGAGTGAAACTAAATACACAGAAAGAAATAATGTAGGGGGCGGGACTTGATTTTATCCACTGGCATTTGATTGGCTCATCAATATTATCACCTGCTTATGCCGATTTGATCACAAGCAGAAATGCCACACTGCAATAAATGATGTTCTTCCTCCTCAATAAAAATAAAATAGTAAAAATAGGTAAAAAAAAATGTAGAAGAACAAAAATTACTAACTGGAAATAAATACAAACTAAACAATGAAGTAAAACTAACATAAAAATAAATTTATATATATATATATATATTGCAAATTAATCACACATCAAATCTGGCTGAGAAATTACTCCCAAAAAGATAATTTAAAGTCATTATTGTGTTAAATGAGAAAAGCAACAAATAGACATTACAAAAAAGCTTTAGACATGAATATTTAACCAACCTACCCACGTAGGTTTGTAACTAATTTGCATAATGCCAGCCTGTGGTCTTCATTGGCTGAATAGCGTCTGCTTTGCCCCGCCCTCAAACACTGTAGTTGTATCTGAGACTGAATTGGTATTAGATATATTTACAGACCAAAACAGTTTGGTGACCAACATTCTTCAAAATATCTTCTTTTATGTTCCGCAAAAGAAATAAAGTCATAAATGTTTGAAACAACATGAGGGTGAGTAAATGTAAATAAACAGAATTTTCATTTTTGGGCAAACTATCCCCAAAATATGATATTTTTTTAAATGAAATGATACTCTAAATAAGAAACTAAAACTGCCAGTAGGTGGTGGTAAATGTCTTAATGAGTAAGTCATTGAATCATTCATTCATTCGATTCATTCAGGAATGAAGTAAATGGCTCTCTTTATGAATGAGTCATTGAATCATTGGTTCATCCGATTGATTCGCTCAAAACGCAGATTCTTTCAGTAACGAAGCACCGCTGTGTGTTACTCGGAGACGCACAACTGTTCTGCTTTATAGGAAATATTTTCATGGGCAAAATTGAACAGAAGCAGACAATATTGTGTCTAAAATATAACGCAATATTAACTTCTTATTTATTGAACTGTTGTAAATCAATATTACATTTGCACTCGTGCTATTCGGGACAACAACAGCACTCGTGTGATATTGCTAAACTATATCATGATGTAAATATGAGACAAAAACTCATATTTGCTCTGATATCTTGAATTTTAGGGTCATTCGAACTCATTCTATAGACTTCATCACGCAGTGAGTTGTTGCTCTGCTTCATGTTCGTCACCATCAACTGTGTGAAATGTGAGATGAACTACGCAGGTCTGGGGCGGTGCATTAATAATTTTGACGTGTTATTTTTTCCCATAGCTAATTAATTAAGTAAACGTGTTAAATTGACAGCCCTAATATATATATATATATATATATACACATACTGTATATAGTAAAAGTAGTAACAGTATATATAGAAGATGTGTGTATGCATCACGTCACACATTCAGAGCTGAACTTCAGATTGCAGTGGCACCAATTAGTGAGAGTGCAAAGTATTTCATTTCCACACTGGCGTTGAGTTTCCTGGAGGTCAGATCTGCAGTCTGCAGCTGACAGCGGAGAAACACAAACCCAACACACAGAGAGAGAGAGAGAGAGAGAGAGACGGGACGAGAGACAGACAGCTCCAGCAGTGGTGCTCCGCGGGCCTTTGAACTGCGTGGATATACGGTTCCTCTGTAAATTCAGCTAATAGATCCCCTGATACCTGCGGTGAACACAGCCGCTAAACATCTGATACTGCGCACCGATCCAACGTGGCACATGAATAACGCTGGTGACAGATTGTGACGTCCCCATTCCAGCAGAAGACAATATGAGTTCAGACAGACACGTTAAAGAAGAGACGCTACACCACATCAAAGAGCAGAAGATCAGAAAGTCTCCGCTGGCGAAAACAACAGTGTATGATGGCTAAAATACACCACTGAAAAGGCTTGCAATTAAACATGTTAACAAATCATTTTACTTCCATTTTACATTGTGGACATTCATCAACCAACTTTTAAACACTAGTAAACGTGTGATTCTTCTCCTTCGCTATTCATATACACTCATCCATTAAAAAGCGAACATGTTTTTCACAGGTTTTGTAAGATTCAGATGCCCTGAATACTGCAGCGTTCTCTTAACAACTCTCTCTCTCTGTCTCATAAGTCTGCTGGAAAGAAGAAAGCAGAGAGGAAGAGTAAAAAACAAGTGAATATGATTCTTCAGCTCCTGCTGCCATTGATCAGTGCAGCAGATCTCTGGATTTCCCATCAGCCACCTGGGCCGCCCCCCTCTTCCGGCCGGCGGCCAGTTAACGCTGTGACGGGCTTCGAGCGCTCGAGGAAGAGGGAGCGACGAGCGGACCAACGGGATGGACGGGACATACGGAAACTCGCTCAAAAGATGGAAAGGGAATGTTCTGAGACGCTCATTTGCTCTGACTAGGATTATTATCGTTCACTTCAAGTTTTGTTACTTGAAGTACAATAAACATTGAAACACTTTACAATAAAGTCTCATTTGTTTACATAAACTAACAATGATCAATATATATTTACAGTATTTATTAACTTTTGTTAATGTTAGTTACTAAACGTGTTCATGTTAGTTCACACCGCATAACTAATGCTAACAGATGTAAAATTGGATCTTAAAATGTATTAGTAAATCTTTAAATTAACTAAGATTAATAAATGCTGTAGAACTATTGTTCATTGTTAGTTTATGTTAACTAATGTAATTAACTCATGTTAACAATCGAAACATATATATATATATATATATATATATATACATACCAGTAACATTACTATTTGTAATGTTTTTGAACAAAGTCTCTTATGCTCATTAAGGCTGCATTTATTTCATAATAAATACAGAAAAAACAATAATATTTTGAAATATTATTACAATTTAAAATGATGGTTTTCTATTTTAATATGCTTTAAAATATAATTTATTCCTGTGATCAAAGCTGAATTTTCAGCATCATTACTGCAGTCTTCAGTGTCACATGATCCTTCAGAAATCATTCTGATATGATGATTTGATACTCAGTTATTATCAATGTTGGAAACAGTTGTGTTGCTTAATATTTTTTTGGAACCTGTGATACTTTTTTCAGGATTCATTGATGAATAAAAGGTTAAAAAGAACAGCATTTATTCAAAATATGAATTTTTTCTAACAATATAATCTTTACTATCACTTTTTATCAATTTAACACATCCGTGCTGAATAAAAGTATTCATTTCTTTCAAAAAAAAAAAAAGAAAGAAAAAAAATGACTGACCCCAAACTTTTGAACGGTAGTGTATATTGTTACAAAATATTTCTATTTTAAATAAATGCTGATATTTTTAAACTTTTTATTCATCAAAGAATCCTGAAAAAGTATCACAGGTTATAAAATAATATTAAGCAGCACAACTGTTTCCAACATTGATAATAAATCAGCATATTAGAATGATTTCTGAAGGATCATGTGACACTGAAGACTGCAGTAATGATGCTGAAAATTCAGCTTTGATCACAGAAATAAATTATATTTTAAAGTATATTAAAATAGAAAACTATCATTTTAAATTGTAATAATATTTCACAATATTATTGTTTTTTTCTGTATTTATTATGAAATAAATGCAGCCTTAATGAGCATAAGAGACTTTGTTCAAAAACATTAAAAACAGTAATGTTTCCAAACTTTTGACTGGTAGTGTATATATATATAAAAAATTACAAAAACACAATACTAAAACTTTCATTGAAATGAAAATGGAAAATAAAATGAAACAAAATTAAATATAAATATTAGATGAAAAAATAAACGTAACAAAAATAAGAATTAAATTAAGTTTTAACTGAAGCACTAAAATTACTAACGGGAAATAAATAAAAACTACAACTGAAATAATAATAAAATAAACCTAAATACTAATATTTAAAAAAAACGAATTGAATTTAAACTAATAGAAAAATAAGAATTCATTCAAAATATTAACTAACTATAAAACTATAATAGTATATTAATGATACTAAATAATGCTGGACTGAGACAGAAAGACCGTATGGACGTTTAAATTAGTCAGATGATGTGAACTTTATGATCACGTTCTTCATTATTACACTGTAATTGTTTTCTGGATGTTTTAACAGCTGTTTATGAATGTTTAAATGTAATATTGTTTATCTATGGCAACCACAGAACACTCTGCATAGCAACCACACTGACTAATGTATGCGTGACAGAAACTGATCCAGGTTCAGGCTCGAGCGTCTTCATCACACGTACGGCTTCATCTGCGCCAGATCCGGCGCTCCAGCTCAGCTTGAGCTTTGGGCACACAGAGCCGGACAGGAATAACCCTGGACGGGATTCAGACATGCTGTTAGTGGCCGACTCTGAAACGAATGACTTTTGGAGCCCAAAAATCCCATAATTCCTGACCATTGTGCCAAGGTTGTCATTTGAAAAAAATGCTGGAAACAACCAAGAGGAGAGAAAAAATCACAGATGAGATCTCAGCTCTTTCTCCTACACCAGAAGGAAAATACGTTATATTGTAATAATTAAATAAGTTCATAGTGTAATGTAAACTGACAAATTAATGAAATTAAGTGCCCCTATTATGCTTTTTCCTGCTGAACCTACATAGGTTTGTAACTAATTTGCATAATGCCAGCCTCTGGTCTTCATTGGCTGAACAGCATCTGCTTTGCCCCGCCCTCAAACACTGTAGTTGTATCTGAGAGTTGTAAATTCAGATATGATAATGAGCGTTTGGTTTCTGACCAATCA